>NC_053434.1:69608952-69706355 GCF_007990345.1 Gossypium hirsutum | reverse complement strand
ACGACTCGAATATCTCCTGCACGGGGCTTCAATACTGATGCCGTTTTTCTATGAAACTAGACTCAGAGAGAATCTGTAATATATGTACGACCCTAATTATCTCTGTTAATTTGTAATGATTTCCAAAGTCGAGCGGGATCCAGAAACCGTTCTGGCCCTGTCCACAAAAATCTGATTATCTCTTAATATACTGCCCATATGATCTTTCGTTACTTCCTCATGAAACAGACTCATCGAGCTTCGCTTACATAATTTATTCATCAATTAATTCCACTCCTACTATTTTAGTGATTTTTCAATCTCATGACACTGCTGCTGCCAGCATCTGTTACGAAAGTAACTAGGTTCATTTCATGCCTACCCTTGATCCAACTCAATCGACATTCGTGCCATTTTCGCATGGCTTAAAGTTACATGCCAAAGTTCAAACACAACGTAATAGCTTATACATGCCAAAATGTTCTTCTAAGCCAACTAAGAAGAAAGTACCAAAACTTGCTATCCGGTGTGATGACTTCGATGACGGCCCGACCACGCAAAAATAGATGAGTCCAAGCAACCTATAATGGGTGACAAGGAAACACCGAGTGAGTTTATAACTCAGTAAGTCATAAGCTATGCACTACCATCCATCAATAACATTATCACAAGAGAAACAAAATGGAACGAGGCTAATTACTCCATCCATTCCGAACCATACCATAGTTCCTCCAACCTATCAATTCAATTTCATATCAATTCATGCATTCACATTCCATATACTCATCAATAGGACATTGAAGCATTTTCATAATCAATTTATTTCGTTACAATCAAACGACTAACGGCCTTTCACCCATCCTACGATAAATTTATGTACGTGACTTCAAGTATATTTGTCACATAGGTTCAAACTTACCAAGCTCAACACCAAGTATAAGCATAGCACCTATTAGCCATGTACTCAAGACACTTACCCGATCCGCTGTCCGCGATCGACTCAATAGTGTCGCACACATAGTGTCCATAATGATTCACGAATGTATATCGAGTCCGCACACTCAGTGCTATATAATCAACTCGCACACTTAGTGCTACATAATCAAATCACACACTTAGTGCTACATAGTCAAACTCGCACACTTAGTGCCGCATGGTCAATTCGCACACTTAGTGCATCATATTCATTTCGCACACTTAGTGCAACATAGTCAAATCGCACACTTAGTGCTGTACAATTTAATCCCGCGCACTTAGCGCCAATCTCATGGTCATAAATGGTTATCCCGCACGTTTAGTGCCGAGATCAACAACTCAGTACATCTTACCTCTTTTCTTTCATTCAACAATTTCATCATCACATACGTACATGCATATATATATATATGTATATTTATTCATTCCATTCAGCATCAATACATACACATTATGACCATTTGAAATAATACCAACTACATGCTTAATGACTAACCTCGTGTTGGGTAAGACGGTTCCAACTCGGCTACTCGATAACCTTTTCTTTGCCTTTGCTCGATTCACCTCCTTAACTCCTTGAGCCAAATCAATAACTTAAAATAGTCATTAATCGACTATTCAAGTATTACTTTCAGAATAATATATATATTGATTTGACTTTCACACACATAGATTATAGTAAGCTTTGTAATAGTCAATAAATAACTCATTGGCAAATTTTCATTAATGTTTACAACAAAATCACATATTCACTACGAGCTGTTTTCCTGAGCAGTAGTCGCTAAATTGTTTATAACTGGAGCTACAAAACTCCAAATCACTAGCCGTTAATTTTCCCTGAATATAGACTCGTATATCTTCCATCCATAAAATTTTCAGAATTTTTGGCTTGGCCAATCAATACCAGATTTTTCTTAAAGGTTCCCCTGTTTCACTGTTTGACTATTCTGACCACTCTTCACTACGAATCAAATTTCTCATTTTACAGAATTAAAATGTGTTGTATTTGATCTCATTGAAACTAGACTCATTAAGGAGTCTAAGCATATAAATTTTATCTTATAATCATTTTTGTACAATTTATAATGATTTTCTAAAAACAGAACAGGGAATCTAGTAGTCATTTTGACTCAGCCCACAATACTTCAATATCTCAAGATCGGTAACTCTTTTGTTTTCATAGTTTCTTTTGTAAGAAAATAGACTCTTCAAGCTTTAATGGCATAATTCACTCAGCTTCTAATTCAACTCCTACAATTATGGCGATTTCCAAAATCACCTTACTGCTGCTGTCCCCAAACAGATTATTACCGAATCAAATACTAACATTAGCATTTCACCTTAATAGCTAGCTTGCCAAGCCTTAATTTAACATATTTTCATTCAATTTAGTCTAATAACGCATAAATGGGTAAATTACATTTTTACCCCTAATATTTCGCACTTTCACAATTTAGTCTTTATTCCACAAAACACAAAATACACAAAGTTTGGTCACACTCCTTAAGGGCCGAATCTTCCTAGTGCCCATATAAGTCCATACATCTCATTATTCACCTTTGAGTCCTTCAAAAATTTGTTTTTGTAATTTAGCCCTAACTACTCAAAATCACCAAAACTTCAACACAAAACATATTAATCTTTAACATATCTTTCACTTTTCATCAACAACTATCAAAAAGCTCAAGCACTCATCAATGGCAAAACACAAAATCATCATCAATCCACAAAATTGAACCATGGGTTTTAGAACTCAAGTCAACTACTAAAACATGCATGCATCTCAAGAACAACATCAAACATACCTTAGTCTAGCAAACCACCATAGCCGATTTCTCAAGCTCTTCCCCTTCCTTTCTTTCCTCTATTCGGCCAAAGGTGTTCAAGAATGAACACACATTTTTTTTGTTTTCTTTCCTCAACTCACGGCAACAAGGGGGGTATGGATGAGACCATTTTTTTTTCATCACCCTTCCTTTTCATTGTTTAATTCCTTTCTTTAATTTATTTTAATTATCATGCTTAATATTTTATTTTCCTTACCATACATCACTAACACAACATGTTGGTGACATGTTTCCACCCATAGCATGGCCGGCCACTACATATTAGGGAGGGGGAATTTGACATGCAAGTCCCCTTTTTCTTCCACATGCACTAATAGGTCCTCATGCATTGACCTATCACATTTTAAAATTTTCTCATATAAGTCCTATTGACTAAATTCACATGCAATCAACTAAATCGAAGCTTGAAATTTTCACACATTCATGATCACATATTCTAGATAATAAACATCACATTCAAACCTTTCGGTGACTCGGTTTAGCGGTCCCGAAACCAGTTCCCGACTAGGGTCAATTTTGGGCTGTCACAACTCTCCCCCACTTAAGAAATTTTCGTCCCCGAAAATCTTACCGGTAAATAGGTTTGGATATCGTTCTTTCATCGAGCTCTCGGTTTCCCAAGTAGCTTCCTCGATCCCGTGTTCGAGCCATAACACCTTTACTTTCTGTTCAGCATCTTCAATCAAATCAACTCCGAAAATTTTACTTTCACCAAGCTCAGTCCAAAACAATGGTGTGCGGCATTTACGCCCGTACAAAGCCTCGTAAGGTGCCATCTTAATACTTGATTGAAAACTATTGTTGTAAGCGAATTCAATCAAAGGTAAATACCGTTCCCATGAACTACTAAACTCGAGGATGCAACATCTCAACATATCCTCAAGCATCTGAATTATCCGCTCGGATTGACCATCGGTTTGGGGGTGAAAAGCGGTGCTAAAATGCAGCTTGGTACCCAAAGCTTCTTGCAATTTCTCCCAAAATCGCGAGGTGAATCTCGGATCTCTATCCGACACGATAGAAATAGGTACTCCATGTAATCTCACAATCTGTGAAACATACAATTCGGCTAGTTTATCCAATGAAAAATCCGTACGCACGGGGATAAAGTGAGCCGACTTAGTCAGCCTATCAACAACAACCCAAATCGCATCCTTCTTACTTGCGGACAATGGCAGTCCGGACACAAAGTCCATTGTGACTCGATCCCATTTCCACTCGGGTATCATGATCGGCTAAAGTAACCCTGAAGGCACTTGATGTTCCGCTTTCACTTGTTGACATATTAAACATCTCGAAACAAAGTCGGAGATGTCTCGTTTCATACCATGCCACCAAAACCGACGTTTCAAGTCGTTGTACATTTTCGTGCTCCCCGGGTGAATTGACATTCGGCTACAATGGGCTTCGTTCAGGATCATCGGAATGAGTTCCGAATTCCTTGGAACGCACAAACGACTTGTAAACCTCAAACAACCATCATCATCAATCTGAAACTCCGATTCCTTGTTCGGAACACACTCAGCTCGTTTTGCAACCAATTCATCATCGACTTTCTGAGCTTCACGAATTTGATGAGTCAATAATGGTTTGACTTTTAATTCAGCTACTAACACATTGTCAGGTAGAACAGACAAGTGTACATTCATCACTCGCAAAGCAAACAGTGATTTCCGGCTTAAGGCGTCCGCAACCACATTAGCCTTTCCCGGGTGGTAATCAATGACAATCTCGTAATCTTTCAACAACTCAAGCCAACGTCTTTGTCGCAGATTCAAGTCTCGTTGAGTCATCAAATATTGAGACTTTTGTGATCCGAAAACACATGGCACTTCTCACCAAACAAATAATGTCGCCATATTTTCAATGCAAACACAATGGCGGCTAGTTCGAGATCATGGGTCAGATAATTTCTCTCGTGTGGCTTCAATTGTCTCGACGCATAGGCCACAACTCGACCTTCTTGCATTAATACGCAACCCAACCCAAGTAGGGATGCATCACTATAAATGACAAACTCTTTACCCGATTCGGGTTGCACCAAAATTGGAGCTTCAGTCAAATGAGTTTTCAGTTGATCGAAGCTTTTCTGACATTTCTCCGTCCATTCAAACTTAACATCCTTCTGAAGTAGCTTTGTCATTGGTGTGGCTATCATCGAGAAACCTTTGACAAATCGTCGGTAATAACCGGCGAGCCCTAGAAAGCTCCGGACTTCAGTAACATTTCTCGGAGGCTTCCAGTTAAGTATGGATGAAATTTTGCTCGGGTCAACTCAAATACCCGATGCGGATACCACATGACCCAAGAAGCTAACCTCTCTTAACCAGAACTCACACTTACTGAACTTAGCATATAACTGCTTATCCCGCAAAATTTGCAACACTTGCCTCAGATGCTCAGCATGTTCGGTCTCATCTCTTGAATAGACCAAGATGTCATCAATAAACACAACTACGAACCGATCCAAATACGGCCTGAAGATCCGATTCATCAAATCCATAAACACCGCAGGGGCATTAGTGAGCCCAAACGGCATCACTAAGAACTCGTAGTGACCGTACCTCGTTCTAAAAGCAGTTTTGGGTACGTCTGAATCTCGAATCCGCAACTGATAATAACCCGATCTCAAATCTATCTTTGAAAACACCGATGCTCCCTTTAATTGATCGAACAGATCATCAATACGCGGTAACGGATACTTATTCTTTATCGTCACTTTATTCAGTTGACGATAATCAATGCACAACCTCATGGTTCCGTCCTTCTTTTTCACGAACAATACTGGTGCACCCCAAGGTGAGAAACTCGGTCGAGCGAAACCTCTATCCGTCAATTCTTGCAACTGAGCTTTCAACTGTTTTAACTCGGTTAGTGCCATACGATACGGAGCGATCGAAATAGGCGTAGTTCCAGGTACAAGCTCAATACCAAACTCTACCTCCCGAACAGGTGGCAAACCCGGTAACTCTTCAGGAAAAACATCCGGGTATTCACAAACCACCGGCACCGACTCGGGTTTCTTTTCTAACTCCTTGTCATCAAGTACATACGCGAGGTATGCTTCGCACCCTTTCCTTACATATTTCTGGGCCAACATTGCTGATATTACAGCTGGCAACCCCCTTAAGTCCGCAGACTCAACTCGGATTATTTCGTTATTCGCGCACCTCAAATCGATAGTCTTGCTTTTGCAATTCACAACCGCATCATGCGCGGTTAACCAATCCAGACCAAGAATAACATCAAACTCGTCGAACGGAAAAAGCATCAAATCGGCCGGAAAACAGGATTCTCGGATTATTAGAGGGCATCTCTTACACACTTTATCAACAAGTACGCATTGACCCAAAGGGTTTGATACTCGAATTACGAGCTCAGTAGACTCAACAGGTAGAGTCTTACTGGTTGCTAAGGTTTCGCATACATATGAATGAGTAGAACCAGGGTCAATCAATGCAATCACGTTAGTATCAAAGAGAGTGAAGGTACCAGTGATGACGTCGGGGGAGGATGCCTCCTCTCGTGCGCGAATGGCATATGCTCTAGCAGGAGTACGGTTCTCGGCTCGATCGGCCGTATCAGAAGCCCCCCTCTAACTACCACCCCTGCCTCCTAAAATTCTCGGTGGTCTACCTCTAGATGTCACTCCACTAGGTCTTGCACCTTGAATCTTATTCTTCTCATCCAGCTCCGTGCAATCTCTAATGAGGTGGTCCTTCAAACCGCATCCGTAACAGACCCTGCTAGTAGACTTGCCCCAACATTCACCTAGGTGTCGTCTTCCACATTGGGGACATTCAGGTTTCTCGTGACGATTATTGCCTACACTAGCTACCGAAGTAGCTCGGGAGCCCATCGATGGTCTTGCCCTGATGGAAATTTCCGCAGTCGCCCTCGACTTCTTAATGTCCTCCCTGAACTTCTTTACAGCTGAGAACGGAGCTTTACCCGTCGATCTCTTACGATAATCTCTAGCTTCAAATTCAGCCTTCCTCTTCTCCTTTCCAAGTTCTTCCGCCTTGCAGGCTCGTTCGACTAGTGTTACGAATTCTTTTATTTCCAAAATACCCATTAGTAGCTTTAAATCTTCATTCAATCCTTCCTTGAATCTTTTGCACATAGCAACCTCGTCAGCTACACACTCCCGGGCATACCTACTGAGTCTTACGAATTCATGTTCGTATTCAGATACAGTCATACGGCCTTGCTTGAGTTCCAAGAACTCCTTACGCTTCTGATCAATGAACCGTTGGCTAATAAATTTCTTCCGGAATTCCATTTGAAAGAAGTCCCAAGTTACTCGCTCGTTCGGGACTATGGAAATCAAGGTCCTCCACCAATAGTAGGCTGAGTCTCGCAACAAAGATACAACACATTTTAGACATTCATCGGGTGTGCATGACAATTCATCATGAAACTGACTTTAACCCCTTTTAAGTCTCGAAATGAATATGATACAACACACCGGAGTCGAACACGAGGTGTTAACTGACTTTAACCCCTTTTATTTTCCAGACACTGCTCAATCTGTGTACTAGTCGTTTTAAAAATCATATCTTGAGTTTCGTAACTTGAAAATCAGTTTCGTAATTTTTCCCAGAAACTAGACTCATGTGCCCATATATGTATTTTTTTCTAGAATTTTGGTTGGGCCAATTAGTACAGTTTATTAGTCAAAATCTCCCAAGTTGCAGGGGTCGACTACACTGACCTTTGCCCATTACGACTTGAATATCTCCCTGCACGGGGCTTCAATACTGATGCCGTTTGTTTCTATGAAAACTAGACTCAGAGAGGAATCTGTACATATATGGTACGACCCCTAATTATCTCTGGTTAATTTGTAATGAATTTCCAAAGTCGGAGCAGGGAATCCAGAAACCGTTCTGGCCCTGTCCCACAAAAATCTGATTATCTCTTAATATACTGCCCATATGATCTTTTCGTTACTTCCTCATGAAAACAGACTCATCGAGCTTCGCTTACATAATTTATTCATCAATTAATTCCACTCCTACTATTTTTAGTGATTTTTCAATCTCATGACACTGCTGCTGCCAGCATCTGTTACGAAAGTAACTAGGTTCATTTCATGCCTACCCTTGATCCAACTCAATCGAACATTCGTGCCATTTTCGCATGGCTTAAAGTTTACATGCCAAAGTTCAAACACAACGTAATAGCTTATACATGCCAAAATGTTCTTCTAAGCCAACTAAGAAGAAAGTACCAAAACTTGCTATCCGGTGTGATGACTTCGATGACGGCCCGACCACGCAAAAAATAGATGAGTCCAAGCAACCTATAATGGGTGACAAGGAAACACCGAGTGAGTTTATAACTCAGTAAGTCATAAGCTATGCACTACCATCCATCAATAACATTATCACAAGAGAAAACAAAATGGAACGAGGCTAATTACTCCATCCATTCCGAACCATACCATAGTTCCTCCAACCTATCAATTCAATTTCATATCAATTCATGCATTCACATTCCATATACTCATCAATAGGACATTGAAGCATTTTCATAAATCAATTTATTTTCGTTACAATCAAACGACTAAACGGCCTTTCACCCATCCTACGATAAATTTTATGTACGTGACTTCAAGTATATTTGTCACATAGGTTCAAACTTACCGAGCTCAACACCAAGTATAAGCATAGCACCTATTAGCCATGTACTCAAGACACTTACCCGATCCGCTGTCCGCGATCGACTCAATAGTGTCGCACACATAGTGTCCATAATGATTCACGAATGTATATCGAGTCCGCACACTCAGTGCTATATAATCAACTCGCACACTTAGTGCTACATAATCAAATCGCACACTTAGTGCTACATAGTCAAACTCGCACACTTAGTGCCGCATGGTCAATTCGCACACTTAGTGCATCATATTCATTTCGCACACTTAGTGCAACATAGTCAAATCGCACACTTAGTGCTGTACAATTTAATCCCGCGCACTTAGCGCCAATCTCATGGTCATAAATGGTTATCCCGCACGTTTAGTGCCGAGATCAACAACTCAGTACATCTTACCTCTTTTCTTTCATTCAACAATTTCATCATCACATACGTACATGCATATATATATATATATGTATATTTATTCATTCCATTCAGCATCAATACATACACATTATGACCATTTGAAATAATACCAACTACATGCTTAATGACTTACCTCGTGTTGGGTAAGACGGTTCCAACTCGGCTACTCGATAACCTTTTCTTTGCCTTTGCTCGATTCACCTCCTTTAACTCCTTGAGCCAAATCAATAACTTAAAATAGTCATTAATCGACTATTCAAGTATTACTTTCAGAATAATATATATATTGATTTGACTTTCACACACATAGATTATAGTAAGCTTTTAATAGTCAATAAATAACTCATTGGCAAATTTTCATTAATGTTTACAACAAAATCACATATTCACTACGAGTTGTTTTCCTGAGCAGTAGTCGCTAAATTGTTTATAACTGGAGCTACAAAACTCCAAATCACTAGCCGTTAATTTTCCCTGAATATAGACTCGTATATCTTCCATCCATAAAATTTTCAGAATTTTTGGCTTGGCCAATCAATACCAGATTTTTCTTAAAGTTTCCCCTGTTTCACTGTTTGACTATTCTGACCACTCTTCACTACGAATCAAATTTCTCATTTTACAGAATTAAAAATGTGTTGTATTTGATCTCATTTGAAACTAGACTCATTAAGGAGTCTAAGCATATAAATTTTATCTTATAATCATTTTTGTACAATTTATAATGATTTTCTAAAAACAGAACAGGGAATCTAGTAGTCATTTTGACTCAGCCCCACAATACTTCAAATATCTCAAGATCGGTAACTCTTTTGTTTTCATAGTTTCTTTTGTAAGAAAATAGACTCTTCAAGCTTTAATGGCATAATTCACTCAGCTTCTAATTCAACTCCTACAAATCATGGCGATTTTCCAAAATCACCTTACTGCTGCTGTCCCCAAACAGATTATTACCGAATCAAATACTAACATTAGCATTTCACCTTAATAGCTAGCTTGCCAAGCCTTAATTTAACATATTTTCATTCAATTTAGTCTAATAACGCATAAATGGGTAAATTACATTTTTACCCCTAATATTTCGCACTTTCACAATTTAGTCTTTATTCCACAAAACACAAAATACACAAAGTTTGGTCACACTCCTTAAGGGTCGAATCTTCCTAGTGCCCATATAAGTCCATACATCTCATTTATTTCACCTTTGAGTCCTTCAAAAATTTGTTTTTGTAATTTAGCCCTAACTACTCAAAATCACCAAAAACTTCAACACAAAACATATTAATCTTTAACATATCTTTCACTTTTCATCAACAACTATCAAAAAGCTCAAGCACTCATCAATGGCAAAACACAAAATCATCATCAATCCACAAAATTGAACCATGGGTTTTTAGAACTCAAGTCAACTACTAAAACATGCATGCATCTCAAGAACAACATCAAACATACCTTAGTCTAGCAAACCACCATAGCCGATTTTCTCAAGCTCTTCCCCTTCCTTTCTTTCCTCTATTCGGCCAAAGGTGTTCAAGAATGAACACACATTTTTTTTGTTTTCTTTCCTCAACTCACAGCAACAAGGGGGGGTATGGATGAGACCATTTTTTTTTCATCACCCTTCCTTTTCATTGTTTAATTCATTTCTTTAATTTATTTTAATTATCATGCTTAATATTTTATTTTCCTTACCATACATCACTAACACAACATGTTGGTGACATGTTTCCACCCATAGCATGGCCGGCCACTACATATTAGGGAGGGGGAATTTGACATGCAAGTCCCCTTTTTCTTCCACATGCACTAATAGGTCCTCATGCATTGACCTATCACATTTTAAAATTTTCTCATATAAGTCCTATTGACTAAATTCACATGCAATCAACTAAATCGAAGCTTGAAATTTTCACACATTCATGATCACATATTCTAGATAATAAACATCACATTCAAACCTTTCGGTGACTCGGTTTAGCGGTCCCGAAACCAGTTCCCGACTAGGGTCAATTTTGGGCTGTCACATTGATATTGAGTATCTGCATTAGGTTACCATCAAATAAGTATTATGTATTCAAGATGTTCAGGTACGTATTACTTACTCATCGGTGGAGTGATTTCGAGATGAATTATCAGTATCAAAGAGGTAGGTAAATGTGATTAATATTATAACTCCAAATGTGAGAATGTGCTTTGGAAATATTTGACCATCTAGGTCATTATTATTCAAAAGTATATATGTGGCAGCCAAGTGTTGCGTTTAATGATATTATAGATCGAGATGAAGCTCTAGATTAACTTCATCGAACAGTTGAAATGAATGACCAATAATAGTGATTGAGAACACTTTGTCTTGCTTAAAACTTACTAAGCATTAAATGCTTACTCCGTTCTTTGAATCTCTGTTTTATAGATTTTGGTTCGTCAGCTATCGGACTCGGGATTATTGAAGTCGAAGTCGCCCACACTATCAAAGCCCTTTTGGTACACTTTTGGTTGAACTCTGAAAATGGCATGTATAGGACTACCCTTTTTGCAGTGGGTCATGGACCCTTTGGATTTGTATAATTTTGGATAGCCATGTGAAAATGGCTTATATATGTTTGAGCATAATGTTATAATCATTTAGTATGGATATGGTTATTGAGAGGTGTGGATATGCTTAACAAGGATTGGCCATGGGAATGGTTAATCACTATCATAATTTGTGCTATTTATGCTAAAAGGGCTAGTTGAATCATGGAAACTATGAAATAGGTAAAGTCTACCTTAAAGGCAGATGCTGACAGCAGCAGTGATGTAGATTTGGAAAATCACTAAAAATAGTATGAATGGAATTAAATAGTGAATAAATTATGTAAACGAACCTTAATGAATCTATTTTCATAGGAAAGTAATGAAACAATCATATGAACAGTATGTTAAGAGATATTCAGGTTCTCGTGAGACAGGGCAAGAACGGTTTCTGGATTCCCTGTTCCGACTTTGGAAATTCATTATAAATTAACCAAAGATAATTAGGAGTCATGCCATATATGTATAGACTTCTCTCTGAGTCTAGCTTCTATAGAAACAAACGGCATCAGTATTGAAGCCCTGTACAGGGAGATATCCGAATTGTAATGCATGAAGGTCAGTGTAGTCGCACCCTGTAACAGGGGAGATTTTAACTAATAAACTGTACTAATTGTCCCGACCAAAAATTCTAGAAAAAAATATGTAGATGGACATATGAGTCTAGTTTTAGGGAAAAATCAAGAAACTGATTTTCGAGTTGTGAAACTCAAGATATGATTTTTAAGGTGACAGCGACACAGTTTGCCAGCTGTCTGGAAATTTTTAAAATGGACTGCGATAGTAAGCGAATTTAGTCTGTGAACCCCTCGTGTCCGACTCCGGCAACGGTCTCGGGTACGGGGTGTTACAAATATGGTTTTCAGTCATGGTAAATAATAAAGAATGTGGTTGTTGTTCTTGTTAACTTGGATGAATTTTTGTGGATAGGTGTTTGAATCAAACAAATGATCGTGTGTGTACACTAGATGCTAAGTGAGAAGAATCGGTCATTATATTAGAGGCCATTGCCGAATATGAACTTAGTTATTGTGAGTGATGAGTGTGTTTTGAGTTGATGAAAAAAAATGCTTAAAAATGTGTTATAAGCAAATTATATGCTAAGCTAAGGTTGTTAAATTATCAATTTTTCTTCCTTGCTGAATATGTGTTTATAAAGATGAGTGGTGTTGAACGTTTTAAATAATTTAGATGATTATTAATCTAGGTATAAGCTAGGTAATATTAATTGATTGTGACTTAATTGTTTTATAGCAAGTGCCGATTATGGAAATTTCAAAATTCGGTCTTAGATCTTAATGTATATTTTTTTATTCAATTAAGTTGAATTGGAAAGTTGTTACATGCAAAGAAGATGATTAGGACTTATATAGACAATCGACATTAGCTAAGGAGTGAGAATGTTGATTGGTAATGTATATGTAAATGAGTAGTGTTATACACATATGATTTATTTGGTAATAATCGCATTGGCTACACTAGTGTATAAGAAAATGAAGTAAACTATGTGAGTTTTGCTTATGTATGCGAAACTAGTATAAGATGAATGATCGGTTACTAGGGTTATAAAATCATTTTGAGTTGAGTTATAAGTGACTATCGTGGCTTGATGAGTTCTTACCATTTTCAGTTACAAATAAGTATGAAGTTTGAACCATGGCATAATTATAAATATTAATACATATTGAAGTTGTTATGTGATTGCCGAATGTGAATTATGAGTAAACAATATGGGTTAAGATATTAAACAAATCTATTTGTATTTATTAAGCTAAAGAGCAAGGAGGATCGAAGTCGGATAGGGGAAAAGAGAAGGCAATAGAGTAGCCAATCTACTACCGTTTCCATATACCGAGGTAAGTTTTTAAGTAGGCTCTTCTAGTATACATAATTAAAGATGCCTATAAGAATCTGGTAAATGAATCGAAATTTTTGGTTGGCGCTTGAATAAAATTGTTCATTAATTAATGTGGGTATGCGATTCATAGTGAGGATCATTTGGAGTTAAGCTGTAATGGTGTTATGAACATGTGAATTTGAGTATAACTTTGGAGTTGAAATGTGAATAATGATATGTATATTGATAGAATCTATCCGGACTAAAGGTCCGCAGGCTATGAGCTGGAAAAAAAAATATAACCGGGTTAAGTCCCGAAGGCATTCGTGCGGGTTATTATAACCGGGTTAAGTCCCGAAGGCATTCGTGCTGGTTGTTACATCCGAGCCAAATTCCGAAGGTATTTATGTTTGGAAAGGTGCGACTCTGTCGTAATAATTCCGATTAATGTGCTCATAATCCCTAATATGACCATGTATGGATCGTATATACATTGGAAAAAAATTTTGGTACAGTGTCAGTTGTGATTACGAAATCAAATAATGCTCTTCCGGCCATTTCTTAGGATTATATGAAGTCTATAGCTCACTCGAGCTACATGAAATTGAATCAAATGAAATTTAGTTAAGTTTGACTTCGAATGTATAAACCTATTGATAAAAGTGTAAATTAAAACGAATACGTGATCTTGTGCATAGGCATTTATTTCTCCTTATGAATGTTATTTCTTTTGTGTTTTTGTTACAAATGAGTTCCTTACTTATAAACTTACTAAGCATCGAAACGCTTACTCTGTTGCTTAAATTCTCTGTATTATAGATTTTGTTCGTCAGCTATCGGACTCGGAGGTGTCAAAGTCGAAGTCATCCACACTATCTAAGCCACTTTTTGGTACTCTTCAATTGAAGTTGATAATGGTATGTATAGGGCTGACCCTTGTTGTTAATTAAGTATCCTTTGGTAATGTATATTCGTATAGCCATGCGAAAATGGCTTGTATATTTTGAGTATAACATTATGATCATTTCGTATATATGGTCTTATGATATGGTTATTAAGTGGTGTGGAAATGCTTGGTAATGATTAGCCATTGGAATGGCCAATCATGGTCCTATTGGTGCTACGTATGTCATGGCTAATCGTGATTATACTTGGAAATAATGTATGTCAAATTGCTAGTTGATTCATGGAAAACTATGAAATAGGTAAAATTTACCTTAAAATAGATGCTGACAGCAGCAGTGATGTGAATTTGAAAAATCACTAAAAATAGTAGAAATGGAATTAAATAATGAATAAATTATGTAATTTAATATTGATGAGTCTATTTTCATATGAAAGAAACAAAACGACCATATGAGCCGTATTTTATGAGATGTTTAAGTTTTTGTGAAAAAGGGGCCAGAGCAATTTCTGGATCCCCTGTTCTGACTTTGTAAATTCACCATAAATTAACCAGAGATAATTAGAAGTCATGCTTTACATGTACAGATTTCTTTTTGAGTCTAGTTTCATTAGAAATAAACAAAATAAGTATTGAAGCTCTGTACAGGGAGATATCTAAGTCGTAATGCATGAAGGTCAGAGTAGTCGAACCCTGAAATAGGGGAGACTTTAACTAATAAAATGTACTAATTGGCCCGACCAAAAATTCTAGAAAAAAATTAGTAAATATATGTATGAGTATAGTTTCAGGAAAAATTTACGGAATTTTATTTTGAGTTTTGGAACTTGAGATATGATTTTTAGAGTGACTATGATGCAGTTAGCCAGCTCGTCTAGAAATTTTAAAAATGAATTGTATGAGCTGTTTAAGTAAGGAGTTAAGTCCGTTAGCACCTCGTGTTCGACTCCGGCAACGGTCTCAGGTACGGGGTGTTACAGCTAAGATGATAAATTGAACTCGTATTACACATTAAGTGATTCAGGTATGTGATATATATATTATATATGTGAGATTGATCTGACGGGAATTAAGAATGTGTAATGAGAAGCATATGAAAAGATGTTGTAAATTCATATGTATATTTGTATATGTGTGCATTCAATTATTATGCAAAGTTACAAGATAGTTTTCGATATGCCATTTAACTATGAATGTTGAAAGTAAGTTTGGGTAAGAAATGGTACACTAGTGAAATTTGAAAGAATTAAAGTTAATCCGGAAGCTTGTAAATACTATGTTTATATGAGTTTGAGTATAAACGGAGTAAAATGATATGTGTGTAACACCCCGAACCCGAAACCGACACCGGAGTCGAACACGAGGTGTTAACTGGCTTTAACCCCTTACAAAATTTATTCTCCAGACACTGCCCAATCTGTGTACTAGTCGTTTTAAAAATCATATCTTGAGTTTCGTAACTCAAAAATCAGTTTCGTAATTTTTCCCCGAAACTAGACTCATGTGCCCATCTATGTATTTTTTTCTAGAATTTTTGGTTGGGCCAATTAGTACAGTTTATTAGTCAAAATCTCCCAAGTTGCAGGGGTCGACTACACTGACCTTTGCCCATTACGACTTGAATATCTCCCTGAACGGGGCTTCAATACTGATGCCGTTTGTTTCTATGAAAACTAGACTCAGAGAGGAATCTGTACATATATGGTACGACCCCTAATTATCTCTGGTTAATTTGTAATGAATTTCCAAAGTCGGAGCAGGGAATCCAGAAACCGTTCTGGCCCTGTCCCACAAAAATCTGATTATCTCTTAATATACTGCCCATATGATCTTTTCGTTACTTCCTCATGAAAACAGACTCATCGAGCTTCGCTTACATAATTTATTCATCAATTAATTCCACTCCTACTATTTTTAGTGATTTTTCAATCTCATGACACTGCTGCTGCCAGCATCTGTTACGAAAGTAACTAGGTTCATTTCATGCCTACCCTTGATCCAACTCAATCGAACATTCGTGCCATTTTCGCATGGCTTAAAGTTTACATGCCAAAGTTCAAACACAACGTAATAGCTTATACATGCCAAAATGTTCTTCTAAGCCAACTAAGAAGAAAGTACCAAAACTTGCTATCCGGTGTGATGACTTCGATGACGGCCCGACCACGCAAAAATAGATGAGTCCAAGCAACCTATAATGGGTGACAAGGAAACACCGAGTGAGTTTATAACTCAGTAAGTCATAAGCTATGCACTACCATCCATCAATAACATTATCACAAGAGAAAACAAAATGGAACGAGGCTAATTACTCCATCCATTCCGAACCATACCATAGTTCCTCCAACCTATCAATTCAATTTCATATCAATTCATGCATTCACATTCCATATACTCATCAATAGGACATTGAAGCATTTTCATAAATCAATTTATTTTCGTTACAATCAAACGAATAAACGGCCTTTCACCCATCCTACGATAAATTTTATGTACGTGACTTCAAGTATATTTGTCACATAGGTTCAAACTTACCGAGCTCAACACCAAGTATAAGCATAGCACCTATTAGCCATGTACTCAAGACACTTACCCGATCCGCTGTCCGCGATCGACTCAATAGTGTCGCACACATAGTGTCCATAATGATTCACGAATGTATATCGAGTCCGCACACTTAGTGCTACATAATCAAATCGCACACTTAGTGCTACATAGTCAAACTCGCAAACTTAGTGCCGCATGGTCAATTCGCACACTTAGTGCATCATATTCATTTCGCACACTTAGTGCAACATAGTCAAATCGCACACTTAGTGCTGTACAATTTAATCCCGCGCACTTAGCGCCAATCTCATGGTCATAAATGGTTATCCCGCACGTTTAGTGCCGAGATCAACAACTCAGTACATCTTACCTCTTTTCTTTCATTCAACAATTTCATCATCACATACGTACATGCACATATATATATATGTATATTTATTCATTCCATTCAGCATCAATACATAAACATTATGACCATTGAAATAATACCAACTACATGCTTAATGACTTACCTCATGTTGGGTAAGACGGTTCCAACTCGACTACTCGATAACCTTTTCTTTGCCTTTGCTCGATTCACCTCCTTTAACTCCTTGAGCCAAATCAATAATTTAAAATAGTCATTAATCGACTATTCAAGTATTACTTTCAGAATAATATATATATTGATTTGACTTTCACACACATAGATTATAGTAAGCTTTATAATAGTCAATAAATAACTCATTGGCAAATTTTCATTAATGTTTACAACAAAATCACATATTCACTACGAGCTGTTTTCTTAAGCAGTAGTCGCTAAGTTGTTTATAACTGGAGCTACAAAACTCCAAATCACTAGCCGTTAATTTCCCCTGAATATAGACTCGTATATCTTCCATCCATAAAATTTTCAGAATTTTTGGCTTGGCCAATCAATACCAGATTTTTCTTAAAGTTTTCCCTGTTTCACTGTTTGACTATTCTGACCACTCTTCACTACGAATCAAATTTCTCATTTTACAGAATTTAAAATGTGTTGTCTTTGATCTCATTTGAAACTAGACTCATTAAGGAGTCTAAGCATATAAATTTTATCTTATAATCATTTTTGTACAATTTATAATGATTTTCTAAAAACAGAACAGGGAATCTAGTAGTCATTTTGACTCAGCCCCACAATACTTCAAATATCTCAAGATCGGTAACTCTTTTGTTTTCATAGTTTCTTTTGTAAGAAAATAGACTCTTCAAGCTTTAATGGCATAATTCACTCAGCTTCTAATTCAACTCCTACAAATCATGGCGATTTTCCAAAATCACCTTACTGCTGCTGTCCCCAAACAGATTATTACCGAATCAAATACTAACATTAGCATTTCACCTTAATAGCTAGCTTGCCAAGCCTTAATTTAACATATTTTCATTCAATTTAGTCTAATAACGCATAAATGGGTAAATTACATTTTTACCCCTAATATTTCGCACTTTCACAATTTAGTCTTTATTCCACAAAACACAAAATACACAAAGTTTGGTCACACTCCTTAAGGGCCGAATCTTCCTAGTGCCCATATAAGTCCATACATCTCATTTATTTCACCTTTGAGTCCTTCAAAAATTTGTTTTTGTAATTTAGCCCTAACTACTCAAAATCACCAAAAACTTCAACACAAAACATATTAATCTTTAACATATCTTTCACTTTTCATCAACAACTATCAAAAAGCTCAAGCACTCATCAATGGCAAAACACAAAATCATCATCAATCCACAAAATTGAACCATGGGTTTTTAGAAATCAAGTCAACTACTAAAACATGCATGCATCTCAAGAAGAACATCAAACATACCTTAGTCTAGCAAACCACCATAGCCGATTTTCTCAAGCTCTTCCCCTTCCTTTCTTTCCTCTATTCGGCCAAAGGTGTTCAAGAATGAACACACATTTTTTTTGTTTTCTTTCCTCAACTCACGGCAACAAGGGGGGGTATGGATGAGACCATTTTTTTTTTCATCACCCTTCCTTTTCATTGTTTAATTCCTTTCTTTAATTTATTTTAATTATCATGCTTAATATTTTATTTTCCTTACCATACATCACTAACACAACATGTTGGTGACATGTTTCCACCCATAGCATGGCCGGCCACTACATATTAGGGAGGGGGAATTTGACATGCAAGTCCCCTTTTTCTTCCACATGCACTAATAGGTCCTCATGCATTGACCTATCTCATTTTAAAATTTTCTCATATAAGTCCTATTGACTAAATTCACATGCAATCGACTAAATCGAAGCTTGAAATTTTCACACATTCATGATTACATATTCTGGATTATAAACATCACATTCAAACCTTTCGGTGACTCGGTTTAGCGGTCCCGAAACCACTTCCCGACTAGGGTCAATTTTGGGCTGTCACAATGTGTTTGTGCATAATCGGCCAAATAGTATTGTACTCAGAAAGTGTTATGTGATTTCGAACATTTGGTTTGTTTTTAAGTTCAACTGTTTAAATTGCTTCAGACTTACTAAGCTTATGAAAGCTTACTTTGAATGTTATGTTTCTCTGTTTATTTTATAGATCGTTGACTCTTACTATTAACTCGGGGATCGTCAGCACTTCGTCACACTATCTACTATTGTGGTAATCATGTGATTTGGACTTAGCTTATGGCATGTATAGGATAGACTATAAGTAGAATGATATTTTGACTATTGTATATAAGCCATGCGAATATGGCATCTTATGGAAGTTTACTTTTATAAGTTTTAAATTCGATATTTGTTTGTGTCTATTAATTATATAAATAAATGATCTTTTATTTAAGAAAAGGTTTAAAATTTTACTGTTCTGATCCAATTCTTAATTTCTGGTAAATTCTCGTCCTATTCCAGCGACGGTTACGAGATAGGGGTGTTACACAACCCTAACAGTCAATCAGTGATAATGGGCCTACAGCCCATATTACGGCCTATGAAGGCCCACACACCCGTGTAGCCCAGTAAGCCCAAAAATAACCTTGGCTGTGTGACTACATAACCTGATCAACTAATATCCACACGTCCATGTGGTTTACTCGTGTGGGGCCCACACGACCCATTTTCGGCCTAACGTGGCCCAAATTGGCCAAAGCCTATGAAATCGCTTTTGGTGGCCTTTTATGATCATATGTCCTCGTTTGAGCATTCAAAGATGAACACAAGCGTGGGCACGTTTGTATGGAGCACAGTTACTAGCTTTTGCCGATATATGAATATTGAAGTGTGGTTACACACCTGATTGAGAAAATGTGCTACTGGCCCACGAGTATCCCACACCTAGCACAGTAAAAAATTTGATTAGTCATTTATCATCATTAGGGTTAAACGCCCTCCTTTTTTACTCTTAATCTAACTAATATTGATACTTGCCTTGATTGGCCAACTATGGCTTAGTCCTCTTAGGTCACTGACTAAAATTGATCCCTTGCTCCTTACATAAAATCTGCATTATCAGCGAGTTACATTAACACGATTGCTTACACATGGCTTGAAACATTATGTACTACTATATATATTTATATATAAAAAACCACAAACTCATAAGTCAGGGAAAGGGGCATTCAGCCAACACCAAGGAATGCAAGCCAACATGCCCCAGTTGCACACTATAGCTACAATAAAGTTACCTTCGGTTGGATGATAAGGGGAGGTTTCGAACACTACAGTTATCACTTGCAACTCCTTCACTCCACGAGAAAATCTAGAAACCAAAAAAGACTTCACAAGAAGAGGGAGAAGGTAAGAATCGATAGTAAGAAAGTAAGAGATACCTAGTTCTAATAGTGTGATAGAGGGGAGGCTTGATGACAGTTGTAAGAGTAGAGGAAGCGAGTGTGAGATGAAGTAATCGGCTTGGGTTCCAAATAGAAAGAGGGTGTAAGAGAAGCGATTGAAAGAAAAAGAGAGAATAAGAGAAACTTAGAAGATGTTCGGCCAAAAAGGGAAAGAAAAGGAGAAAACAACGAACAAAAAAAGATCCCCAAATGCCAAAAGAAAAGAAACACACCTAAAATTTCCTAGCATTAATCGGTTCTCCAAAGGAAAGGTTCTTAAAAGGTCAATTCGGCAGTCCCCAAAATGTGACCGATTTTACCAAATGGTTTTTTTCCCAAATGACACCCCTAGCTCTCCCTTGATCGGCTCCTCCATTTCTCCAGCCAAACACTATCCAAATCCCTACAAAATCTCCCAACTTTTCTCCCCCAACATTCCTAAAATCACTCCCCCTATCCGCCCACAACTCTCTCCAACATACACCCTTCAACAACCCATTTAAACCCAATCAATTTAAGTCAAATTAGGACACTCCTACGACACAAAGCAAAATAAAATACTCTTATGCATTGCTAAGCCTCAAACCTGAGACCCCAAGAACACTCCACACACCCCTTGCCACCAGACTAGCAAACCCTTTATGTCATGCAACACTCTCCTTAATTTAAGAGTCTACCAGCTAGAGACAAAGGTTCATACAAGTAGGAGCAAACTTTTGCTCAAGTCAAGGCTTGAACCAAAGACTTCCCAGACACTCCCAGAGAACTAAACCACTAAGGCAAGTATACAACCACGTCCCAAACACACAAAACTAATTTTTAACAGTGTTTTAGGGATTTAGGGCGTTACAATGAGGTAAGTTTGTACGTGATAAATGAAGTTATAATTATGTTTTTAATGTCTTAATAATGCATAAATTTTATATATGTGACTACGATTGCGTACGACGATAAATCGACTATGTTTGGCACTTAGTGTGCGTTTCAAGATAGCTTCGGCTATGAATAGCACTTAGTGTGCGAAATGGAATAGCTTTGGCTATATGAGGCACTAAGTGTGTGATACCGAGATAGCTATAGTTTAATGTGATGGCACTAAGTGTGTGAGATCGTTATAGCTTCAGTTAATCACTATGTACTAATTGTATGAATTCTTAGAGCATTGAAAGATTTCCAAACAAATTAATGTATTGAACAAAGAGGAAAGAATGAAATAAATAAATATGGGAAAGTTTAGGTATGTATGATACCTATGTGGTAGTTGATACTATGTTTATGAAGCTTGATGAATTTGTATATACATGTTAAATGGTGATGGATTAGAATTGAATGATGATATAAGAACTACTAAGTGTTTATTAATTGATGTTTTGTATTATATAAATTGTTGAGTATATTTGGTACGAACTTACTAAGTTATGAAGCTTACTGTGTGATATTTTTCTTTGTTTTATAGAGTATTGAAGCTAGGTCAGACATCGGGGATCATCGGGAACCATCATCACACTATCGGCTATTTGTTGGCATTTTTGGATGCTTGTAAATATGGTATATGGCATGTATAGGCTAGTGAGTTGATGATATGTTTTGAGATTGATATAGCCATGAGATTTGTCTTGCTCTTCTTGAAAATGTTGGTATGTGTTTGGCCATTTAATTTGGCTTAAATCATGTGTTTGGTATTGTAACAGCCCTCGCCCGTATCCCTCATCAGAAAAGGGTTCGAGGTGTTACTCGACTTAAACTCAGTCAATCACACAAAAATCCTGCCGAAAAATTTCAATCTATTTAAAACCCTTTTTTCACATGTAATCTGTCCCATATATGGGTTTACAAGGCCCAAAACATCACTAGCCAACATAAGCCAATTTACATAGCCAAAACACTTTATCAATACAAGCCACCAACTTTGGCTAACTTATAGTATCACATACTCAACATTTAAAACCCTATATATTCCATAGACTCAAAATACTAAGATTTCTTACACCAATAGCGTGAGCTCGACAGTGTGATAATATCTCCGGCGAACTCCAACCCGAGCAAGTAACTGGAGCCAACAATCTATAAAACAAAGGAATGTAACAATGGAGTAAGCTTTCATAAGCTTAGTAAGTTTTAAGCAATGCAAACAAATAAACGCAATTATACTTCGATTATTCAATTTCTCAAGAGGGCATATTCTAGGTATATTGCCATCTGGCCGAATACATACAAACACATAATGCACGTTCATCATTCTTATCACACTTAATCTGAATTCGTATAACATAATTAAATCAAATACTTTCACACCCTGACCCGGTGTATCATGATCATAGGTATAGTTATAACATTTATTCACGTATGTATCACATTACACACTTATGATTCACTTCAAATCAAACTCACATATGAGTACATAATGTGTACCTGGCCCACTTAACATATTGAATGTATTCATTTGTCAATCTAATACGAGGTACCTTAGTCTTAGATTTTTCTCAAATCACCGGCATTTCGCCTGCTAGGCTCGAGGTCCGATTATCATTTCACCGGCATTATAGCCTGCTAGGCTCAAAGGCCCGAATAATCAAATCAACAAGTTCCATATAACATATTCATATCAATTAAGTACTAACATCATTCGATCGTATATAATTACACATCTCAAACACTTTTCTTTCATCTCATTTTCACATTTAGCATTTGATAGCTTATGCAGAACATTTCACTCACATTCATTTCAAACTTATCATTCGATTATAAAAGCACATTGCATATTTACCAACATGATTATACTTGCCATTAGGCCATAGAAGCATGATACAATACACTATCATTTCATCTTTAACATTCAGCTAAACCCTTATCTTACAAGGAACACCGAATTCACATAAAATATCATTTCACCGGCATTACGCCTGCTAGGCACGAAGGCCCGAATACACATCACTGGCACGAAGCCTACTAGGCACGAAGGCCCGAATATAATACCAGCACTAGGCCTACGGGATTTAACCCGGATATATTACCAGCACGAAGCCTGCAGGATTTAACCCGGATATATTACAGCACGAAGCCTGTGGGATTTAACCCGGATATATTACCAGCACGAAGCCTGCGGGATTTAACCCGGATATAATTCCAGAATATAGCCTGCGGGTCATTAGGCCCGGATACACATCAAATATCATGCATATTTAATTATATATTAACACATCTCATTCAACATATCACATTAGTAGTCATTTGCAACACTCGAATATAAGCTCCATATGAACACCATCATTTACATTTCGATTCAAAAGTCTTACATAAATATCACATATCCATTTCACCATTCAAACTTAACCCATAGTGGCCATTCGACTATAAGTCATATACATAAATTATTTATCGCACAACTTAATTCAAGTAGAACCAAAAGGTCACGATTCACCTAATATATACCTATTGCTCACTGATTCGCACACAACCTTTCAAATTAGCAATTATAAGATGGTTCCGCACATAGCCCATCCTTATCGATAATTTACAATGGTTTTACCCTTACTCACATATATGTCATAGGCATTTTTACCTATGCTTCTCAATTCACATTCATGATTCAATTCCAATCGATTTAACATGCATAAGTACATATCGCATACCTGAATAATTTACTTTACGGAACGAATCCACGTATCATATTAGCCCATAGTCTTATAGCATCACACTTTTAATAGTTTACCTCGTCGAAGTTCACATTTAATCACTTTAGTGCCAAGCCATATTCGGCTACCACAAAGGACTAATAATAATTTTATACACATCATGGTTTCCATTAGGTATTTAATAATCACAACTCGTGATATCTCCACCAGCATATATACAGCATAGTTTATTCATTGTAACACTCATTTAGTGCATCAAATTTCCAAATCCAATTCAACTTAAGCATAATAGCCATAATCGGCTTATAGCCTTAAATCATTACATATTCAGCACATTAACTAAATAAAATTTACATTCCCTTTTCCATATTAATTTAACTCTTGGGCATGTAAAAAGGAATCAAGCTTAAACACTTAAGAACTTACCTTGAATGTTGCCAAACGATTACAACAGCTATTCGATTACTTTCTCTTTTCCCTTATCCAAATTTTGCCCCTCTATGCTCTTGAGCTTAAATTCAAAGATTTTAAACTAGTCATTATTCGACTATTCGAGCATCACTTTCAAAATATAATATATATATTCGACTTTCACACCTACTGATCATAGTAAGCTTATAAGAAATCATTAAGCAACTCATTAACAAATTTTTGTCAATGTTTACCACATAATCATAATTTCACTGTGAGCTATCTCCCTGAGCAACAGTCACTAAATCATTTATAAATGGAGCTACGAAACTACAAATCAAGTGCCGTTACTTTTCCCTGAAAATAGACTCATATATATTTTATCCATAAAATTTTCAGAATTTTTGGTTTAGCCAATCAATACCAGATTTTTCTTAAAGTTTCCCCTATTTCACTGTCTGACTAATCTGACCACTCCTCACTACGAATCAATTTTCTCATTGTAAAGAATTCAAAATATGTTCTTGTTTATTTCTTTTGAAACTATACTCATTAAGGAGTCTAAGCTTATAAACTTCATCTTATGACCGTTTTTTTGCAATTTATAATGATTTTATAAAACAGAACAGAGGATCTAGAAGTCATTCTGACCCTGTCCCACATCACTTCAAATATTTCATTATCGGTAATTCTTTTGCTTACACGGTTTATTTTATAAGAAGCTATACTCATTAAGATTTAATTACATAATTTATTATGCTTCTAAATCATCTCCCACAATTTATGGTGATTTTCCAAAATCACGTTACTGCTGCTGTCCCAAGCAGATTTATTACCAAATCACTCTTTCACACATATATACCTTGCATGCATGTTATTTAAACATGCATATCACAAATCAATCATCACATACCTATAACTTCACTTAAGAATAATCTCCATTTCAGCATTTTAAAGCAGAAACATTACTCAATATTATCCAAGTTCACATTCGGCCATAATACACACAACATGTTAGCCGATTTTCCCCCTTAGCATCTAAGGCACATGCATCCTTATTTGCTTGGCTCAACTTCACCTATCTTCCATTATTCATCAAAAGAACATGAAACAACAACCATTTCCTTCATTTCAATTCATGACCAAATGTTCACAACACAACCAAAAATCAAAAATATGCTTCATGAGTTAAGGTAGAATCAAGAAGAACTCATGAACATCAAGATAGAAGTAAACTACCATGAACTTACCTTGGATTTTTCTTCCCCTAGTGACCGAATTTTTCAAGAGCTTTTCCCCTCTTGCTCTCCTCTTTTCGGCTATGAAGAATAAGGACAAACAAAAAACCTTGTCCTTTACTTCCTTTTGTTATTTTATTACTAACATTTTATGACACAAAATAACATATATTATTTGTGCCATACTTATGCCATAATTTCAATAAAAAAATTGCACAAATGCTTATCATGCACATCATGGCCGGCCACTATGTTTTAAGGTGGGAAATTTAACATGCAAATCCACCTATTTCATACTATAAGTTATTTGGCCACTACAAATTAGCCTATAGCATTTTCAAAAATTTTCACATGAGTCCTATTTCATAATTTCACTCACAAATGGCAAGATCAAAGCATGAAATTTTCACACATGCACTTTCACATGAAATAAACATAGAATATAACATCTAATTATTTTTGTGACTCGGTTTTGTGATCCCGAAACCACTTTCTGACTAGGGCCAAATTAGGGTTGTCACAGGTATGGTTATGTGTTGCCTATTTTGGATAGTTGTAAGTTGTATTGTTGCTTAAAGTATGACATTTTGAGGTTTGATTTTGAGATGATAGTATGGTGTGGTTTGTGATATGAAATAGATGTGTTTTTAGTATGTTTTATATATGGAATTTAGTAGTCGAATTGGTGGTTGATAGATGACTTAATATATGTTTGATTTGGCATGTTTTGGTTGCCTATATTTGTGTTGAAATGGTATCAATTTGGTTGCTTTGTGTACTTGAGAGTAGGATGGCAAATTAGCTTTACAAATGACCTATTTTTGTCTACACAGGTAGAGACACGGGCGTGTGTCTCAGCCGTGTGCAACATATGGTCATGTTACACGGCCGTGTGTCCCCTGGGGTAGCCGAATAAATTTAAGTCAATCTCGAGCACGGCTTAGACACACGGGCGTGTGTGATGACCGTGTGAGGCACACAGCCTTGGCATATGGGCATGTGTGGCCATTTCGAAGGGTACACAGGCTAGACACACAGGCGTGTGGTTGGCCGTGTGACCCAAGTTAGTAACCTCTCCAGTTTTCCCACGGCCAAGGCACACGGGTGTGTCTCCGGCCGTATGGTGCAAGTTAGCATGTATGCTTTGTTTTCACACAGCCTAGGACACGGGCGTGTGACCTATGATTTCATGAAATTATTCTAAGTGTTCAAAAATTTTTATATGTGATCGGTTTAGTCCCGAACCACTTTTAAACATGTTTTAAGGTCTCGTAGAACCTTTAAGGGACAATGTGAATGTTTACGAATGGTTTTTGGCAATGAATGTATAAATGTATGTGAATGGGATGTATTATTCGAATATGGGTTAGGGGTGTTACAGGAGTAGCTTCATGCAATTACTATTCGAGATGAAGAAGGGTTAGTCGAATCTGAACAAGAATCGAGGGAAGAAATTGTGGTAAATAACGGTAAGGTTGAGGTAAGCCAGAATGAAAAAAACTCGATTGCTACAGAAGATAAACCTCGAGTGTCATACCCTAACACGACGAAAGAGACCACACGAATGAACAATTTGGTAAATTTCTTAAACTTTTGAAAAAACTACATATTAACTTACCATTTGTTGAAGTTCCTTACACACACCCAATTCTGTTAAATTTTTAATGGAGCTTTTGGCGAACAAAAGGAAGTTAGATGATTCATTGACTATCGAGCTAAATGCAGTTTGCTCGGCCATTTTGCAAAATAAACTACCCAACAAATTGAAAGATCTGAGGAGTTTTACTATTCCTTATTTAATTGGTAGTTTGGATATTAATAATACTTTGGCTGATTTATGGGCTAACATTAATATCATGCCTTATAAAATATTTAAACAATTAGGTATTGGGAAACCCAAACAAACTAGGATGAGTATTCAATTAGCAGATAGAACCATTAGATTTCCTAGGGGTATTATTGAAGATGTTCTTGTAAAAATTGATAAATTCATATTCCTAGTTGATTTTGTTGTTTTAGACATGATGAGGATAGAAACGTACCTCTGATTCTAGATCGGCCCTTTTTAGCAACTGCCAAAACTATAATTAATGTTGGTACGAGTGAGTTAGTACTTCATTTAGGTGATGAAATGATTACTCTCCAAGCTCGTGATTCTGTTAAGACATCTAGTTATCAAGATGATTTTACAAGTTCTGTTAATATGAGTAACTATGTGGCTCAACCTTCTTTGTAGGAAACCCCTCAGAAAAACATAATAGAGCCACTTTTCAGTCCATGCGATAGAAACAGAATGATTCATGAAGAACAAATGTTACAAATCGATAAATTGGATGAATGGCAGACACATGTTAAGGGGAAACCAAAAAAGCACGATGAAGAGCCAAAATGGCACCATGATGAGCATGTGGATAAAATGAACCAATTTAAGGCTGGAGACAATGTACTGTTAGATAAAACGGATCCACGAATGGTCACATTGGAGCTTGATGCAAATAAGTCAAACCCTTTTACGGTACTGAACGTCTTCCCATACAGTACAGTTGAGGTAATTCATTCTAAATTTGGCACATTTAAGGAAAATGTCCTTGACTACAACATTACTTTGATAATAGAATTGATAGCGAGAAAGAGGCACCTCGACTCCACGAACCACCATAATCGTGCGTGCACAAGGTAAGTCAAGCTTAGACTCTAAATAAGCGCTTCTCAGGAGGCAACCCAAGTGTTAACACTCCACTAATTCTTTTTCTTTTATTTCATGTTATTTTAAAACTAATTAATTTTTGTTTAAAAAATTGTTTATGACCTACATGGCCTGGACACACAGGCATGTCCCAAGCCATGTGCACTATAAGGGGTTCGATAGTGAGCTACACAGGCTAGCGACATTGTAACACCCCTAACCCGTATCCGTTGCCGAACTAGGGTTAAAGGCATTACCGGACAAAATCGAAACATTAACATTCATTTTATAAACATCGAAACATTAAAGATCAATCATCAATATAGACTCCTTTATATAGGTCATCGAGACCTTAAACATGTATTGAAAGGGGTCAGGACTAAACCAAATACATACAAAATTTAAACATTTTTCAAACAAGTACAGGTCACACGCCCGTGTGAATAGGCCGTGTGCCTTACATGACATTAGAGATGCCCGTGTGTCTAGGCCGTGACAAAACAGGGCATACATACTGACTTGCTCACACGGCCACAAGACACGCCCGTGTGTTTTGGCCGTGGTCGAATCTGACTTGGGCTACACTGCTAGCCACATGCCCGTGTGCCTTGGCCGTGCTCGAGCCTGAATCACAATTATAGGGTACCCTAGGGGACACACGGCCGTGCAACATAGCAGTGTGTCGCACACGGCTGAGACACACGCCCGTGTCCTTGCCCGTGTAGACAAAAATAAACCATTTGAATAGCCAACTTGCCACCCTAATTGGGTCAAACCTACAAGCACAAAACCAAGCATATTTGCACAACATTTTATGACCAATTCACAACCAAAACATAAGCCATTCATGACATATCATTGCCAACCAAATTTCCATCTCAATACATCAACCAAATCATAGAAAATCTAAAATAAAATCATTCAAACATAAGTTTCAATTTCATGACCAAACATTATCATTTACCATAGCTAACACATGCTAAA
Organism: Gossypium hirsutum; assembly: GCF_007990345.1. NCBI lineage: Eukaryota > Viridiplantae > Streptophyta > Magnoliopsida > Malvales > Malvaceae > Gossypium > Gossypium hirsutum. The sequence continues at coordinate 69,676,868 of NC_053434.1, read as the reverse complement.
AGCTTACATATCTTACCATTTCTTATATTCATACACAAATACACTAAATATATCATATTGCCTCATAATTCATATATCAAAACCATATCATAATCACATCCATACCAAGCCATATCACATGGCTAAATATATACAATCACAAAACATAATCTAAACACTTCTAGCCTATACATTCCATACATTAATATATACATTTTCAAAGTACCAAAGTGAGGTTTGATAGTGTGGTGATGATCCTTGATGATCCCCAAACTCACAATAGCTTTGATATCTATAAAACAATGCAAACACACACACAAAGTAAGCTTTCAAAAGCTTAGTAAGTTCGTACCAAAATCAACAATAGTATATAAAATATGAAACAACAACACATAAGTACTTATAAATTCTCTACTCATCTATCAATTTCATGCCAACATCATCCATATATTTACACCAATTTAATAAACTTTATATGCATAATACCTTCTACCACATAGGTATTAAACTTACCTGAACATTTTCGTATTCATTTATTTTCATTCTCACCTCTTGTTTGGATATTGTAAGACTTTCCAAAGATTACAAATGCCTTAACATCCGCACACTTAGTGCTTTAAAAAGTAGCCGAAGCTATAATAATTTCGCACATTTAGTGCTTTCTCAATTAACCGAAGCTATCTCGGTATCGCACACTTAGTGCCTCATATATTCGAAGATAGTTTAAATCGCATACTTAATGCCAAATACCATTGATTTATCATCGTATTTATCCAAACTAAATGTATATACAATCTATGTATAAACAAAGCATCAAAACATACTTATAACATCATGTTTTACGTACGAACTTACCTCGTACTCGGAGTTGTGGACTCGGATTGTTTACTCAATAACCTTCGACTGTCATCGGTCTAAATCTGAATTCCTCTTTTCTTGATTTATATATATATTCAAAATTAACCTTTTTTTTCACTAAATCATTCAAACCAATCCATATACACACAATTAAGGCATATTACAAACTAGCCCTTACATTTTTACATTTTTATACTTTAGTCCCTAATTCACAAAATCACAAAATACACAAAGTTTGATTATACACAAGCTTAGCCGATTTTTCATAGCTCTCATACAAGTCCACACATTTCATTTATTTGACATTTTAGTCCTCAGTTTATAGATTTCACAATTTAGCCCATTTTACTCAAAATCATCAAAAATCCAAAGACAAAACATATAAACCCAACATCAAACTTTCATATTTCATCATATAACAACATAAAACTCATGAATTTATCCATGGAAAATTTCAATTTCATCATCAAAATTAGAAATTGAGGCATGGGCTTAGTAAAACACAAAGCAACGATCACAAAAACATAGAAATTATCGAAAACGAATCAAAGACGAACCTTGAATTAAGCCTTGTGGGTTTCGAAACCCTAACTCTCTTTTTCTTTTCCTTTACTATGATTTTCAGTTGATTATGAACACAAAATGACCATAATTTCATGCCTTTATTTTATTGTAATTCATTTAATAAACGATTTACTAATTTACCATTTTAATAAACATTATAAAATCACCTAATGGATTGTTATTAATGTCTATTCAAACTTCTAATGGTAAAATAACCACATAAGGACCTCACAGTTAATAAGCCAAATCAAATAGGCACTTTTAACATATAGCAAGCAACTTTTACATTTTACGCGATTAGATCCTTTTATCAAATTAAGCACACAAACGGTTAAAATTTCATACGAAACTTTCACACATACTAATTCACACTTCATAAGCACGAAAAATAATATTTAACTATTTTTTTGACTCAAATATGTGGTCCCGAAACCACTGTTCCGACTAGGGTCTAAACCAGACTGTTACAATTCTCCTCTATTAGCGATTTTCGTCCCCGTAAATTTTACTGTTAAACAAATTCGGATATTGTCATCTCATAGCATCTTCAGGCTCCCAGTGGCCTATTCAATACCATGTCGATGCCACATTACTTTTACTAATAGATTTTTCTTATTTTGCAGCTCTTTAACCTCGCGAGCTAAGATACGGATCAGCTTTTCTTCGTAAGTCATATCAGATTAAATTTCAATCTTAGAAGGGGAAATCACATGTGACGGATCATATCTGTATCGTTGAAGCATTGATACGTGAAACACATCATGAATCTTTTCTAACTCTTGTGGTAACAACAATTTATATGCTACCGGTCCAATACGCCCAATAATCTCATACGGTCCAATGAACCTCGAACTCAATTAGCCTTTTCTACCGAACCGAAGCACTTTCTTCCATGGAGATACCTTTAAAAACACTTTGTCGTCGATCTTAAATTCAATGTCTTTTCTTTTCAAATCTACATATGATTTCTGATGATCAGAAGCTGTTTTCAGATTATCTCGGATCACTTTCACTTTCTATTCAGTTTCTTTTATCAATTCAATCCCAAGAATCTTATTTTCACTGAGCTCCGTCCAATACAAAGGTGTACAGCATTTGCGACCATATAAAGCTTCATACGGTGCCATTTTAATGCTCGATTGAAAATTATTATTATAGGCGAATTCAATCAAAGGAAAATACTGTTCCCACGTACCTTCAAACTCAAGAATACTACATCTCAACATATCCTCGAGTATCTAAATAATCCGCTTGGATTGACCATACGTTTGCGGCTGAAAAGCAGTACTGAAATGCAATTTAGTACCCAGAGCATCTTGCAACTTCTTCCAGAATCATGATGTGAATCTCAAATCTCTTTTTGATACAATAGATAATGGCACACCGTGCAATCTCACAATATCGGAAATGTATAACTCAGCCAACTTATCTGTGAGTAATCAGACCGCACTGGAATAAAATGGGTTGATTTCGTCAATCGATCAACTACAACCCAAATAACATCTTTCTTTCTCGAAGACAGGGGTAAACCCGAAACAAAATCCATTGTTTCTCGCTCCCATTTCCACTCTGAAACCATGATCGGTTGTAATAAACCAAATGGCACTTGATGTTCAGCTTTAACTTGCTAATAAATTAAACATTTTGAAACAAAGTCAGAAATATCTCTTTTCATTCCAGACCACCAGTAATACTGTTTTAGATCATTATACATTTTCGTACTTCTCGGATGCACAGATAACCAACTATTGTGAGCTTCACTCAAAATCATCTGAATTAACTCCAGATTTTTCATAACACAAATTCAATCCCGAAATCTCAGACCATCATCTTTATCAACTCTGAATTCTGAATAAGACTCTAAATCACATTGAGCTCTTTTAGCTAAAATCTCATTCTCAATCTTCTAAGCTTCGATAATCTACTGTAAAAACAAAGGTCTTGCTTTCAATTCAGCTAAAACTGAACCATCATTAGATAGAACCAAATGAGCAATCATCACACGCAAAGAAAATAATGAATTTCGACTCAAGGCATCAGCAACAACATTTTCTTTTCCTGGATGATAATCAATCACAAGTTCATAGTCTTTTAGCAGTTGTAACCATCTTCTTTGTCACAGATTCAGATCTTTTTGAGTCATCAGATATTTCAAACTCTTATGATTAGAATATACATGACATTTCTCACTAAACAGGTAGTGAAGCCAAATCTTTAGAGCAAACACAATCGCGGCTAACTCAAGATCGTGTGTCGGATAGTTCTTTTCGTGCAACTTCAACTGTCTCAAAGCATAAGTAATGACTTTGGCTTTTTTCATTAAAACACGTCGTAGATCGATCAACGAAGCATCACTATATATCATAAATTCTTTACTCAATTTGGGTTGTACCAATACTAGAGCTTCAGTCAACAAAGTTTTCAACTGATCGAAGCTGTTTTGACATTGTTCAAACCACTCAAATTTAGCATCTTTTTGAAGCAGCTTTGTAAACGAAGTCACAATGATAGAAATTTTTTTACGAACTTTCTATAATAACCGAGAGTCCTAGAAAACTACGGACTTCAGAGACATTCCTCGGAGGTTTCCAATTCAGAATAGCCAAAATCTTACTCAGATCAACTTCAATACCAGATGCTGATACAATATTACCCAGAAAACCAACTTCTCGCAACCAGAATTCACATTTACTGAACTTCACATGTAACTGTTTATCTCGTAGAATCTGTAGCACTGATCTTAGATGCTCGGCATGTTCGAATTCATCACATGAATAAATCAATATGTCATTAATGAATACAACAACAAATTGAGCTAGATACAGTCTGAAAATTCTATTGATCAGATCCATAAAGATAGTAGGTGTTAGTTAATCTGAAAGGCATCACTAAGAATTCATAATGGCCATACCTCGTTCTGAAAGTAGTTTTCACAATGTCTGAGTTTTTACTCGCAACTGATAATAGCCTGATGTCAAATCTATTTTCAAAAACACAGCAGCTCCTTTCAACTGATCAAACAAATCATCAATTCGAGACAGAGGATACTTATTCTTGATAGTCACTTTATTCAACTGACGATAATCTATACATATTCTCATCGTACCGTCTTTCTTTTCCACAAATAGAACAGGAGCACCCCAAGGTGGGAAACTCGGTCTAGCAAATCCTCTATCGGTCAACTCTTGCTACTGAGATTTTAATTATTTTAGTTCGGTCAGAGCCATTCTATACGGAGCTATCAAAATTAGAGTAGTACTAGGTACCTATTCAATGCCAAATTCTACTTCAATAACTAGAAGTAATCCCAAAAGTTCTTTAAGAAACACATCAGGGAACTTACAGACAACAGTCATAGATTCAACTTTCTTTTCTAACATTCTCGAATCAATTACATATGCAAAATAAGCTTCATAACCCTTTCTCACCATACTCAAAGCTTTTATCGAAGATATTACAGCAGGCAATCTATTCAAATTAGTAGATTCAATTTTGACTATTTCATCATTCTTGCATCTCAAATCAATAGTTTTCCGTTTGTAGTTTACAACAGCATCATGCAAAGTTAACCAATCCATACCCAGAATTATATCAAATTCATCAAAAGGTAATAGCATTAGATTAGCCATAAAACAAGTGTCTCGAAACAATAACGGAAAATTCTTGCAGACTTTATCAACCAAAACACATCTACCTAAAACTCTAATTATAAATTGAGTAGACTCTACAGGCAAAGTCTTAATGTTCACTAAGTTCATGCATATATACGAATGAGTTGATCTAGGATCTATCAAAGCAATCACAAAAGTATCATAAAGAGTAAATGTACCCGTAATCACATCTGGCGAAGAAACTTCCTCACGAGCTCGAATAGTATAGACTCTAACAAGTGCACGAGCCTTTGATCTAACAGCTGTATCTTTTGTCCCTCTCTAACTGCCACTTACATTTCCCGTATTTCTAGGAGGTCTACCACGAGAAGCGTTGCCACTCGGCCTCGAATTCTGAACATTATCTTTTTTAGCTAAATCTGGGAAATCTTTTATAAAATGATTTCGTGAACCACTACTGTAACAAGCTCGGCTATTACTCTTTCCCCAGCACTCTCCAAAATGTCGTCTTCCACATTGATCACACTCAGGTTTTTCATTCTTTGCATTACAAACATTGGCAACAGACGTAGCTGGAGCTTTAAAGCTCGATTACGATCTAGCACGATCTCTATTAGAATGTCCCACAGTAGTCTTTGAACGGCTATTATCATCTCTGAATTTCTTTGTTGCAGACTGAAATGACTTGCCCGATGATCTCTTTCGTACCTCTCTAGCCTCAAAATCAGCTTTTCTTTTCTCTTTCCCGAGATCTTCAGCTTTACATGCTCGCTCAACAAGCACAACAAATTCTTTGATTTCCAGAATTCTGACTAACAAATGAATATCTTTGTTTAAGCCATCCTGGAATCTTTTGCACATTATTGCTTCCGTAGATACACATTCACGAGCATACTGACTTAATCTTATGAATTCCCATTCGTATTCTGTGACAGACATACGACCTTGTTTAAGCTCAAGAAACTTTTTATGTTTTTGATCGATGAATCTCTGACTGATATATTTTTTCCAGAATTTAGCTTGAAAGAAATCCCAAGTAACCTATTCACTCGGAACCACAGATGTCAAAGTTTTCCACCAATGGTACGCCGTATCTCTCAGAAGGGAAACAACACATTTTATGCATTCTTCAGGATTTAATGATAATTCGTCAAACACTCTTATCGTGTTCTCTAGCCAAAACTCGACTTTGTCGGTATCATCGCTCGTTGTAGCTCGAAACTCTTCAGCCCCATATTTTCTAATCTTATCGACTAATGGTTTACTTAACTGAACTTGATTCACTGGTGGCATAATAGGAGTTTGAGGAGAATTAACTAGGGGTAGAGGTTGTTGTACAGTCGGATTGGTTCTAATATATTGGGTGAATCAATCGCTCATCATCTGATAGAAGGCTTGTCTAGCCTCAACATCACGACTACTCGTAGCCGGTCGAGAATCAGATAGCATCGTCCCTTGCACGAGAGCAGGCGCATTGCTTTCAACATTGTCCGCTACAGCTCTTTCGAGATCCATTTGCTATATAAAAGCACATTTCAATATCAGGATTCATCACACTATCGCCGTTCAAAAATATGGCATGTGTAGCTAGACTCACATATGCTATGGTAGTCCTAGAACTGACTAAACCATAGCTGTGATACTAATAAAATGTAACACCCCTAACCCGTATCCGATGCCAAACTAGGGTTAAAGGCATTACCGGACAAAATCAGAACATTAACATTCATTTCATAAAAATCGAAGCGTTAAAGATCAATCATCAATATAGACTCTCTTATATAGGTCATCGAGACCTTAAACATGTATTAGAAAGGGGTCGGGAGTAAACCGAACACATACAAAATTTCTCCAAAATTTAAACATTTTTCAAACAAGTACAGGTCACGTACCCATCTGAACAGGCCGTGTGCCTTACACGACATTAGACGCGCCCGTGTGTCTAGGTCGTGACAAAACAGGGCATATATACTGATTTGCTCAAACGGCTGCAAGACACACCCGTGTACTTTGGCCGTGGTTGAATCTGACTTGGGCCACACGGCTAGCCACACTCCCGTGTGTCTTGGCCGTGATCGAGCCTGACTTACAATTGTAGGGTACCTCAAGGGACACACAACCGTGCAACATAGTCGTGTGTCACACACGGATGAGACACATGCCCGTGTCCCTTCCCGTGTAGAGAAAAATAGGCCATTTGAATAGCCAACTTGCCACCCCAATTGGGTCAAACCTACAAGCACCAAACCAAGCATATTTGCACAACATTTTATGACCAATTCACAACCAAAACATAAGCCATTCATGACATATCATTGCCAACCAAATTTCCATCTCAATACATCAACCAAATCATAACAAATCTAAAATAAAATCATACCAAACATAAGTTTCAATTTCATGACCAAACCTTATCATTTACCGTAGCTAACATATGCCAACAGCTTACATATCTTACCATTTCTTATATTCATACACAGCTACACCAAAATATATCATATTGCCACATAATTCATATACCAAAACCATATCATAATCACATCCATTCCAAGCCATATAACACGGCTAAAAATATACAATCACAAAACATAATCTAAACACTTCTAGCCTATACATGCGATACTTTAATATATACATTTTCAAAGTTCCAAAATGAGGTTCGATAGTGCGGTGATGATCCTTGATGATCCCCGAACTCATAGTAACTTGGATATCTTTAAAACAATGCAAACATACACACAAAGTAATCTTTCAAAAGCTTAGTAAGTTCGTACCAAAATCAACAACAGTATATAAAATATGAAACAAAAACACATAAGTACTTATAAATTCTCTACTCATCTATCAATTTCATGCCTACATCATCCATATATTTACACCAATTCAATAAACTTTATATGCATAATACCATCTACCACATAGGTATTAAACTTACCTGAACATTTTCGTATTCATTTATTTTCATTCTCACCTCTTGTTTGGATATTTTAAGAGTTTCCAAAGATTACAAATGCCTTAACATCCGCACACTTAGTGCTTTAAAAAGTAGCCGAAGCTATAATAATTTCGCACATTTAGTGCTTTCTCAATTAACCGAAGCTATCTCGGTATCGCACACTTAGTGCCTCATATATTCGAAGCTAGTTTAAATCGCATACTTAGTGCCAAATACCACTGATTTATCATCGTATTTATCCAAACTAAATGTATATACAATCTATGTATAAACAAAGCATCAAAACATACTTATAACATCATGTTTTACGTACAAACTTACCTCGTACTCGGAGTTGTGGACTCGGATTGTTTACTCAATAACCTTCGACTGTCATCGGTCTAAATCTGAATTCCTCTTTTCTTGACCTATATATATTCAAAATTAACCTTTTTTTCACTAAATCATTCAAACCAATCCATATACACACAATTAAGGCATATTACAAACTAGCCCTCACATTTTTACATTTCTATACTTTAGTCCCTAATTCACAAAATCACAAAATACACAAAGTTTGATTGTACACAAGCTTAGCCGAATTTTCATAGCTCTCATACAAGCCGACACATTTCATTTATTTCACATTTTAGTCCCTCAATTTTTAAATTTCACAATTTAGCCCATTTTACTCAAAATCATCAAAAATCCAAAGACAAAACATATAAACCCAACATCAAACTTTCATATTTCATCATATAACAACATAAAACTCATGAATTTTGTAATAGCCTGATTTAGACCCTAATCGGAAAGATGGTTTTGGGACAACGAATCCAAGTTTGAAAAATATCTTTAATTTTTTTTGTGTGTTTATTTTGTGCAAATTTATATCTGTGAAATTTTCTTGATTTAATTTTGTCGTTTAGGTGTCCAATTTAATAAAAAGAATTAATCGCTTAAATTGAAAATAGCTAGTTTTAATTGTAAGGACTATTTTGGTAATGGCCTCTTAAATGGAAGCACTCATGATGCAGAAAGTCCAATTTTTTTTCTATATATATTAGTGGACGGCATTAGCTAAGTTGAATATATTTTCTTATTTAATATGTACAATATATATAAATATATATGCTATAATAATAAAATGTATATAATTATATGTATATAATATAAGTTATGAGTTGGAAACAATGTGCATGTGACATGGACGAATATGTCCTTGGCTTATAAGCTTTAGTTGTTAATTTTTAAAAGGGTAATTTAGAGGGCCAACCTTTAATTTATATAATATATGTTATAAAATAAAATAAGCCTAAGTGCTCTTATAATATCACCATAGCCAATTATAAACAAAAGAAGAAGAATAGAGAAGAAACTGGGTTCGACCATCTCCCAAGTTCAAATTCAAGGTTTGTTTTTAGTCAGTTTTTGATAGTTTTTACGTTTTTGAGATCGTTGCTTCGAGTACTACAAAACCCATGCTTAAATTTTTAATTTTGATGAATATTTTGAGTTATGCTATTGATGAGAGCTTGTGATTTTTATTGTTTGATGGCGAAATATGAAAGATAGGTGTTGGGTCAATATATTTTGTATTAGAATTTTTGATGATTTTGAGTAATTAGGACTTAATTGCAAAAATAATAGTTAGAGGGACTAACATGTGAATAAATGAAGTTTATGGACTTGTATGAACTTAATAAAGATTCGGCTTGAGCATAGTAAAGTCAAATTTTGAATATTTTGTGTTTTGTGTAAATTGGACTAAATTGTAAAAAGTGTAAAATGTCAGGGGCAAAATGGTAATTTGTCCATTTGTGTGTGTTTGGATTAAATTGAGTGAAAATATATTTGAATGAGCTTAATTTGAATATATTTAGATCAAGAACTAAAGAAATCGAGTTTGGATCGGGGAAATCGAAAGTTATCGACTAGTCGTTCTGTTCCATTTTTCATTGACCGAGGTAAGTTCGTAAGCAAATTGACGTACCTATTAAGGTGACGGCACTAAGTGTGCGATAAGTCACAAGACTGTGGCACTAAGAGTGCAAGATGTTAATTTAACGACACTAAGTGTGCGATACGTTACAAGGAATTGGCACTGAGTGTGCGAGTTTACAGATCCCTTAGAATGACCTAAATATAATTGTGGTGTATACGTAGCCTTTGCTAAAAATATGCATATGATATCATAGTGTGATTCATAAGTATAAATATATGTGTTTTTATAATGGTGACCTTGAAATTGAAGGATATATTTTATTTACATGTGTATGTGTTCGGCCACATACTATAAATATATATGTGATTATTATTCATTGACTTATGAACTTATGCACATATGAGTATAGGTACTAGTCATGATAAAGATAATTTAGTTTGGAAATTGAGCAATATATGTTAGAAGAACCATGTGAGTACTCGACCCAGGTGAGTAATTGTGAAACATATCTGGATATATGTTAAGTGCAATTATGTGGTATAAAGATTTGATACATGAGTGTGCATAAAAAAATGGCTAAAGATTCATCTTTAGGCATTTGATAACATGGCTTTAATAGTATATAATACTTTGGTATATACATATGTATATTCGGTTGCATAATTAACATGTACATGAAATATTATTTGGGTACAATAGCTTACGCATATGAGTGCGTATGGACTAAATTTCTTTATGTCCAACCGATTTTGAAAAGTTGGCTAATAATGTGCTAAGGTAATTATGAGGGTATTCGACAATGTATATACCATTGAATAAGTCTTAATTATATGTAGGCGTGATTGTGTAAAACCAGCCACATAGCTAATATAAAGATATGAAATTGTATAGTGACACATGAGCTTATGAATCTTATGGGTTTGTGAATTGGGTCTATAATTGTAACACCCCAAACCCGGCCCGGACGTTATGGCCGAATTCGGTGTGTCACATGGAAGTTTTTTAGAAAAAACCGTGTTTCCATTGAAAACCCTTCTTAAAATAAAAGAAACCTTAATTAACTAAAAAAAAACCTTTCAATTACGAAAGCCTTGTTTAAAATATTTTATTTTTTTAAAAAAAACTTAGTTGCGGAAACATAGAAAACATACTATAATTTAAGAAATCCATGTTCAACTTCTCGTAATTACATTGAAAATAATAATAATAATTCAAGTTATAATATCATAATGAAAACCTTATTACAACCTGGTCTGAACACACTTAAAAAGAAATAAAAACTTAAATGCTTAAAAAAAACCAAGTTCGAATTATCTTGCTAGCCGGCCACCCAAAGTCCCTCCAAACATCGAGCCTTCTACTGAGCATCACCTGAAAATAAAATAAAAAAGGGGGTGAGTTTTTGCAAACTCAGTGTGTACAACCCTCGATGAAAAACAAGCATTCAAAGAGAAATCATCAAACACACAATGCAGTCCCATCGAAATTATCCATCCGCTACACACCAGCTCCGTCCCCTGTCACACCATGTGGGGATATAGGTATCGACCCACCCAGCCAACACACCAATGGTATCCCGGTTGCGAAACTACCTCCATTTACATATTGGGCTTTAAAAGTCCTCAGTGGATCCACGATTGTCAGGCAACCATGCGATCCTTATATACTTCCTCCGTTCCATAGTTCCCACCCCATATGCAACCTAAGCAGAACATCATATGTAGGCATGTCACATCCATAAAACTTACATTCAACATCTAAGGGCATTTTGGTCATTTTTTCCCTTAGGGGCATTTAGGTAATTTTCCCTTAATTATGGTTTTCACTTACCTGGACCGTTAAGAAGTCCCGCGATCTAAGATGAACGAATACTATGCACCAGGTAGGATTCTAGAGAAGAGGAGGTGGGTCATTAAGACCGCTTAAGTACCAAGTTCTCCCTAGATCCAATCCTAGACATGCACATACCCGTTGCCACACCTTAACCCTATGACTTGTCCAGGGTCCTTAATAAATTAATTAAGTTTTATGCAGTCATCATATACTAGGCCTACAACCTCTTAAAAAACCCAGACAAATCCACATACCTATATATATATGGCCCACTAGGCCCAATCTCTTTCATATAGCCCATTAGGTCCATTCACATTTATGTGGTCTATTAGGCCCAAATCACATTCATATGGCCACTAGGCCCAAATCACATTTATAGTCATGCTTAAATACAATTTTCCATCACATAACATCAAATATCAATTTTTGCCTATTATGGGCCTAACAACCCATCGGGTCAATTTAGCCCATTCTGGCCCGTTTGGCCAATTCACAACCCAGGTCCATGGAATCGCCCATGGACCCCAGGCAACATATCGGGTTCCCCCTTGCAAGTGTTTGAACACTCGCAAGACTATCGTAGCCAAACTTTTGGCTTTTCAACATTTCAGCTTTTCGACATTTCAGTTTTTCAGCATTTTGGCTTTTCGGGGATTTGTCGATCTATTTGTGTGTGTAGTGTATGTACACACCTGGTAAGCAAGCGTGTTGCGATTCCTTTAGTCACCAACCTACAACGATATCACCCTTCAATTAATCGCATGCCTAATACATATCTTTACTAAAACCGAAACCTCACCTTAACCTTACCTTGAAGACCAATCCCTAATAGCTTGTCCTTGATCACGTACTCCTTAGATCTGCATTAATCTTACTTATTAAAACCAGAATAATAGGTGACTTGTATCCTACCTTAACTATGACCATTCGGCCAACCAAGATCAAGAGCACTTACCAATGTCTCTCACTTGAGGAGCAAATTGGTAGAGATCCAAGGACTGAGATTCGTTACCTATTCCTACCCAAAACCGATTAGAAGAAGTGAGGGATTGTATACTTGATACTTAGCAAAAATTGATTATGAGAACAAAGCACTTACACTAGGCTTGATAGATTAGAAAGGGTACTAGCGACACCAAGAGTATTCGGCCAAGAAAGTTTCTACCCTTGCGATTTGTATGGCAAAAGAGAGTTATTCGGCTTTAAGAAAGAAGAAGTCGTCTAAACTAAAAAATATGAATCAAAAACCTCAGTAGAAGAAGAATAGAAAATGGCACAATGAGAGAAAGAAAGAAGCAAGGGTTTTTAGCTTTTTGGATCTTGAAGAGAAAAGGGTTTCCAGTAACAGGGTGACAAAGATTTCAGCATCAGCCTCGCAACCTTGCATTCAAAACTTATTTATAGCCCCTATAGTCGAATTCCTCAGAGCTAAATTCCCATTTCAGCTCCATCACTTCCCCCTTCTCATCTCCTTGTTTTTCTCCCTGATAACTCCCTAATCTATTTCCTAAATTTTCTCTTATGAACACTCCCCTTAGAGTCCATCTTCACCCCACTTCCAACCTTCTAGATGCCCCAAAATTAAACTCCTAAAAATACCAAGCTAGGATTCGAACCTTGGATCTCCTTGCTAGCCACTAACGCCACCTTTCTACACCCTAAGTGGTGTCACTTAGCCACTTCACCACAAGGCTTTTTGATGCCATTTTCCCCTATTTTTATTTAAAAGCCCAACTACTCACAACCATGGTTCTTTTAATAATTAAATTAAAATTCCTCCACCACAAAACTCGAACCCAAAATTTCTCCAACATACCTAGACACTCCAAGTTCCTTAAACCTTTAAAGCCAACATGTCATTTGTCATTTTCTTGCTCACTTAAAAATTTTATGAGACCCAAAGCCTAAAGCCCAAAGCCCAATTCATCTAGGCCAAAAATTCGGGGCATTACAACTCTACCACCTAAAAAAAATTTCGTCCTCGAAATTTCCAACTACCCAATAGTCGCACCACCTAGGTTACACCACTACGCTTCTGCTGCGCACTCTATTTCTAATTCTGAAATAGATAGATTGCATACTACGGATAAAGTACGTACTAGTATTTGCTTCCGGAGCTTCTTCGTCTTCTTGGTGACGAGCAGCATAAACCAAAGCTGGCTGCCTCGCCTCAGCATGGCCTGCATTTTCACCTGGTGCTCCATGTCCACATCCATTGCCGTCACCACCCTTGGCCTGGCCACGACCCCTTGGCGGCAGTTGACCACCCCTTGGTGGCTGACCACAACCTTGGCGCACTACTGGCTCTCGACCTAGCATTCGAGGGCAATCCTTGATCCTATGCTCCATAGACCTACAAGCTAAACAGGCTCCCATCCACTTCCAGCACTCGCCTCCATGGCTTCTCCTAGAATCAGCACAAGGTGGCACCCCTGGATTAATAGCAGGGGTCCTTGCTCTATCTGTGAACGCCCCGCACCTGAGACCGTCACCGGAGTCGAACACGAGGTGTTAACAGACTTAATTCATTACTTAAACAGCTCAAACAATTTATTTTTAAAATTTCCAGTCAAGCTAGCAATCTGCGTCACAGTCGCTTAAAAATTCATATCTCGAGTTCCGAAACTCAAAATCCAATTCTGTAAATTTTCCCTAAAACTAGTCTCATATATCTATTTAATAATTTTTTCTAGAATTTTTAGTCAAGCAAATTAGTACAGTTTATTAGTTAAAGTCTCCCCTATTTCAGGGTTTGACTGCTCTGACCTCTGTATATTACGAATCAGATATCTCTCTGTACAGAATTTCAATGACTATGAAGTTTGTTTCTCTTAAAACTAGACTCAATAAGGAATCTGTACATATAGAGCATGACTTTTAATTATTGTTTTACAATTTATGATGAATTTTTAAATTCAGAACAGGGGATCCAGAAATCACTCTGGCCCTATTTCAAAAAAATTCAAATATCTCATAAAATATAATTTATATACCTGTTTTGTTCAATCCATATGAAAATAGACTAATTAAGCTTCAATTTCATAACTTACTCATCATTTAATTCCATTTCTACTATTTTTAGTGATTTTTCAAATTTACATCACTGCTGCTGTCAGATTCTGTTTTATGGCAAATTTCACTTTACTAAGGATTTTCATGGACTAAATAGCATTTTAAACATACATAACATCAAATATGACTTCGATTGGCCATTCCAATGGCTAATCATTTACAAACCCTTTTCTTACCAAACCGTAGCTATATCATAAGATCAATTACACAAAGTGAGTGTTTTGCCATACGTGCCACATTCAAAATACACAAGCCATTTTACCAATTTAAGCCTTCGGATAGTGTGAACGAGTCTTCGACCTATCCCGATTCTCAAGCCGGCTTGTCAAAACTACAATGAAAGAAAAGGAGGGAGTAAGCATAAATGCTTAGTAAGTTCACATGCAAATAGCAAGTAACATAATCACACAATCTCACATAAAACATCATTTGTATAAACAACACCAAGACATTCATTTTCATTTACATTTAATATCTTTCTACGATTTCATCATACCAAGTTTTCAACCCGAGGGTTTAAGCACATACCTATCAAATTTTCTCATTTACCACACTTACCAACATGTCACTTCATTTTAGGCCTTCTTCTTATTCACTTAAGATTCACCCGTTGAACACATCGGAATATAATTCGAATACGCGGATCTCATGAACATAAGAGCCATACTCGTAGATAGACAAACTCAATAGCCTGCGGAACTTATGTAGCCAAGCTACCATGTAACCCGCCCATAAGTGAACTCGGACTCAACTCAACGAGCTCGGGCATTCGCATCCATATGTGAACTCGGACTCAACTCAACGAGTTCGGAACTCAACCATCCTAGTGACATGTCACTTGTATTCTATTCTATTCCTAAGGTTCAAACGGGTGTTTTCCTCGATCACACATCTTTGTCGTCTTCCACGGAATAACGAAATCAATACTTCGGTGATAGTTCATACTCATCAAGTAATTCACATAATTACATATTATTCAACAATAACCACAAAGCATAATATTTCATGATAATAACCAGCATCATATCATATAAACAACATTAAATTGCTTAAAATGACAATTATGTTACTACATTTACACATGAACTTACCTCAGTACAAAATTATTAGCAATCAAGCCTATTCTTCGTAAACTTTGTTTTTCCCTCGATCGCGACTTGAATCTCGCTTCTCTTAATCTATAATGCCAAATTAATCTTATTTAATACACACATCCATCAAAACAACATTTAATACCAACTTTGGCAAAATTACATTTTTGCCCCTAAACTTTTGCAAAATTACACTTTTGCCCCTAGGCTTGGGAATTAAACTTCATCCCTTATTCTTATGTTTTATGACATGCTGATCATTTTTCCCTTCTATGACAACATCAAATTCACACTCTAACATGTACTTATGACTATTAGGTATTTTTACCGATTAAGCCCTTTTACTCGTTTTCGCTTAAAATTGAGTAGTACAAGTTTCTAACATAATTTAAAACCTCATCTTCTATCATAAAACACCAAAATACACAAATTTCACCTATGGGTATTTTTCCAAATATGAACCCTAGGTTGAATTATTGCTAGCATAAGCTTAATCGAGCTACCAGGATTCCAAAAACGTAAAGAACATTAAAAACGGGGCTTGGAATTATTGCCACAATACTTTCACGAGAGCGACACTTTTATTTCTTAATTGTTTGACTTCTTGAGCTAAAATCTTAATCGGTTCTTCTTCGTAATTCATATCCAGTCGTAGTTCAATTTTTGTCGGTGAAATTATATATGAAGGATCCGAACGATACCAACGTAACATAGATACGTGGAACACATCATGAATCTTCTCTAATTCAGGTGGTAATGCTAGCCGATATGCTATCGGTCCAACTTTTTCAATTATTTCATATGGTCCAATAAAACGCAGACTTAACTTGCCCTTCCGTCCAAATCTAAGACTTTCTTCCATGGAGACACTTTCAAAAATACCTTATCACCAACTTGAAACTTGATTTCCCTTCGTTTCAAATCCGTAAAAGATTTCTGTCTATCTGAAGCAGCTTTCAAACAATCTCAAATCACTTTCACCTTTTCTTCGGTTTCTTTTATTAGATTAACTCCATAAATCTGATTTTCCTTGAGTTCAGTCCAATACAATGGCGTCCGACATTTACGACCATACAATGCTTCATAAGGTGCCATCTTCAAACTCGTCTGATAACTATTATTATAAGCAAATTCTACCAACGGTAAGTACCTTTCCCAAGTACCTTGAAATTCCAATACGCAACATCTGAGCATGTCTTTAAGAATCTGAATTACTCTCTCTGATTGTCCATCAGTTTGTGGATGAAAGGCAGTGCTAAAATTTAACTTTGTACCTAATGCCTCTTGCAATTTTTGCCAAATTCGTGAAGTAAATCTTGAATTTCTATCCGAAATGATTGACAAAGGTATTCCATGAAGTCTAACAATCTCACGGATATACAATTCAGCCAACTTATTAAGAGAATAATCCGTACGTACCGGAATAAAATGAGCTGATTTAGTTAGTCTGTCAACTATTACCCAGATGGCATTTTTCTTCCCCGGAGTTAACGGCAACCCTGATATAAAATCCATAGTAATCTGATCCCATTTCCATTCAGGAACCATGATAGGCTAGAGCAATCCCAAAGGTACTTGGTGTTTAGCTTTCACTTGTTGACAAACTAAGCACTTTGATACAAACTTGGAAATATCTCTTTTCATTCCACTCCACCAGTACATTTTCTTCAAGTCATTATACATTTTCGTACTGCCCGGATGAACCACCAAACAACCATTATGTGCTTCATGCAAAATCTTTTGAATCAACTCATCATTTTTTGGTACACCAATCCGATTTTTAAACATCAAGCAACCATCAGAACCGATTCTGAAATCTGATCCCGTATCAACTTCACACTGCTTTCTCTTGGCTTGCAAATCTTGATCATTTTTCTGAGCTTCAGAAATCTCTTGTAAAAACATCGGTCTTGCTCTTAACTCTGCTAGAATCGAACCATCATTTGATATCTTTAACCGAGTGTTCATAGTTCTCAAAGCAAATAGCAATTTTCTGCTTAAAGTATCGGCAACCACATTCGCTTTTCCCGGATGGTAATCAATAACAAGCTTGTAATCTTTCAATAACTCCAACCATCTTCGCTGTCTCAAATTCAAGTCTTTTTGTGACATAAGTACTTAAGACTTTTGTGGTCGGTATATACTCGGCACTTTTCACCATACAAATAATGTCGCCAAATCTTCAAAGCAAACACTATAGCAGCCAATTCCAAATCATGAGTCGGATAATTTCTTTCGTGAGATTTTAACTGCCTTGAAGCATAAGCCACCACTTTTCCTTCTTGCATAAGTACACATCCTAAGCCATTTCAAGAAGCATCACTATACACCACAAGTTCTTTACTTGATTCGGGTTGTACCAACACTGGTGCTTCAGTTAATAACTTTTTCAATTCTTCAAAACTCTGTTGACATTCTTCCGTCCATTCAAATTTAACATTCTTTTGGAGTAGTCTAGTCATACGAGCAGCAATTATAGAAAATCCACTTACAAACCGCCGATAATACCCAGCTAGTCCCAAGAAACTTCTAACCTCGGTTACATTTTTCGATGGTTTCCAATCAACAATGGCTGAAATCTTACTAGGATCAACCCGTATACCATCTCCTGAAACAATATGACCCAAAAATCCAACTTCCCGGAGCCAAAATTCACTTTTACTAAACTTAACATACAGCTACTTATCTTTCAAAGTTTGCAAAACTATCCTCAAATGCTCAGGATGCTCTGTCTTATCTTTTGAATAAATTAAAATATCATCTATAAAAACCACAACAAATTTGTCCAAGTATGGCCGCAATATGCGATTCATTAAATCCATAAACACAGCAGGAGCATTTGTCAACCCGAATGGCATAACTAAAAATTCATAATGACTGTACCTTGTTCTAAAAGCAGTTTTAGGCACATCCGACTCTTTTACACGCAGCTGGTAATACCCAGATCTCAAGTCAATCTTTCAAAACCATGTCGCTCCTTTTAGCTGATCAAACAAATCATCAATCCTTGGCAACGGATACTTGTTTTTGATTGTCACCTTGTTTAACTGCCGATAGTCAACACACAATCTCATAGAACCATCCTTCTTTTTCGCAAATAACACGGGAGCACCCCAAGGTGAAAAACTCGGTCTCACAAAACCTTTATCAGTCAACTCTTGCAACTGTGACTTTAATTCTTTCAACTCTGCTGGTGCCATTCTATATGGAGCAATCGAGATCGGAGCTGTTCTCGATATCAAATCAATACCAAATTCTACTTCCCTGACTGGAGGCAAACCCAGCAATTCTTTTGGAAATACGTCTGCAAATTCACACACAACCGGCACTGATTCAACTTTCTTTTCAACTTCTTTTGTATTAATTACATAAGCCAAATAAGCTTCATAACCCTTTCTCAAATATCTCTGAGCCGACATCGAAGAAATCATACTAGATAATGCCTCTGATTTGTCTGGTTCAACCCGCAAAATTTCACCACTTTCACACTTTAATTCTATAACCTTTTCTTTGCAATTTGTTATAGCATCATGCAATGTCAACCAATCCATACCCAAAATAACATCAAATTCATCAAACGGCAACAACATCAAGTCGGCCAGAAAGTAATGACCCCGAATCATTAAAGGGCATTTCTTGCATACTTTATCAACTATCACACATTTGCCTAACGGATTCGATACTCTAATCATAAATTTTGTGTTCTCAACAGGTATATTCATACTAGACACCAGTTTCATGCATACATATGAATGAGTAGAACTGGGATCAATCAAAGCAATAACATTAACATCATAAAGAGAAAATATACCAGTAATCACGTCGGGTGATGAAGCATCTTCACATGCCTTTATAGCATAAGTTCTAGCTGGAGCCCTTGCTTCAGATTTAGCTACTGAATCTCTGGCTACATTTTTGCTGCTTGCTTCATTTCCAGCTTTTCTCGAATATCTTCCCCTCGAGTCTGCATCACTAGCTTTTACATTCTGAAATTTTTCTTTCTCAGCTCTCTCTGGGCAGTCTTTAATAAAATGATCCAAAGAACCACACCGAAAACATTCATTCACTCTACATGGGCCAAAATGATTTCTGCCACACCGCTGGCACTCAGGCTTAACAAATCTCTTATTTCCTACACTAGTCGCAGAAGTAGTCTGAGATTTAGGACCCACATTTTGCTTCTTGGAATTTTCATATGATTGTCCAGCCGAAACCTGTGAACGAGGATTCATATTTCTAGATTTTCTGGATTGCTATGAGAATGAACTGCTCGTCGGTCTTTTCTTCCAATTTCTAGTCTCAGCCTCTACCTTTTTCTTCTCTTTAAGTAGTTCTTCAGCCTTGCAAGCTCGATCAACCAGTACTACCATTTCTTTTAATTCAAGAATCCCAACAAATACTTTGATGTCTTCATTGAGTCTATCTTCAAATCGTCTGCACATTTTAGCTTCTGTAGGAATATATTCTCTAGCATACTTACTCAACCTGACAAACTCCCTTTCGTATTCAGTAACTATCATGTTCCCCTACTTTAATTCAAGAAACTCTTTACGCTTTTGATCAATAAATCTTTCACTGATATATTTCTTCTGAAATTCTTCTTGAAAGAACTCCCAAGTTACTTTCTCTTTCGATACTACTGAAATCAATGTCTTCCACCAATGATAAACTGGATCCCTCAACAATGATATAGCACATTTCAAGCATTCCTCAGGTGTACAAGACAATTCATCAAATACTCGAATAGAATTCTCGAGCCAAAACTTTGCTTTCTCAGCATCATCATCAATATTTGCCCTGAATTCTTCAGCCCCTTGTTTACGGATTCTGTCAACTGGATTTCTACGAAATTTCATCAGATCTACACCTTGAGGCATCGGGGGTACAAGTTGAGGAATCGGGGGAGGTGGGGGAGGTTGTGCATTCGGGTTCGTACGAACGAACTCAGTATACCAGGCACTCATCATCTGGAGAAAGGGTTCCCGAGCCCCTTCTCCTCCTCCTTGATCAACAGTAGGAGGTGGATTTTTAGTTGGCACCGCCCCTTCAGCAGGAGCTGGTGCATTACTCTCTACATCATCAGCCGCAATTTGATCGAGATCATTTACTATAAAAAAATCATTTAAAAGGTCGAAAGTCGTCACACTATCACAATTTATATAAGGCATGTATAGCAAAACCCGTACATACAACACATTAGTCCGAGAACCGACTAAACCTACTCTGATACCACCAAATGTAATGCCCTGTACCCGAGACTATCGCCAGAGTCGAACACGAGGTGTTAACAGACTTAATTCATTACTTAAACAGCTCAAACAATTTATTTTTAAAATTTCTAGTCAAGCTAGCAATCTGCGTCACAGTCACTTAAAAATTCATATATTGAGTTCCAAAACTCAAAATCCAATTCTATAAATTTTCCCTAAAACTAGACTCATATATCTATTTAATAATTGTTTTCTAGAATTTTTGGTCAAGAAAATTAGTACAGTTTATTAGTTAAAGTCTCTCTTGTTTTAGGGTTCTACTGCTCTGACCTCTGTATATTACGAATCAGATATCTCTCTGTACGGAATTTCAATGACTATGAAGTTTGTTTCTATTAAAACTAGACTAAATAAGGAATCTTAACATATAAAGAATGACTTCTAATTATTATTTTACAATTTATGATGAGTTTTTAAATTCAAAATAGGGGATCCGGAAATCACTCTGACCCTATTTCAAAAAAATTTAAATATCTCATAAAATATAATTTATATGCCTGTTTTGTTCAATCCATGTGAGAATATACTAATTAAGCTTCAATTTCATAACTTACTCATCATTTAATTCCATTTCTACTATTTTTAGTGATTTTTCAAATTTACATCACTGCTGCTGTCAGATTCTATTTTATGGCAAATTTCACTTTACTAAGGATTTTCATGGACTAAATAGTATTTTAAACATACATAACATCAAATATGACTTCGATTGGCCATTCCAATGGCTAATCATTTACAAACCCTTTTATTACCAAACCATAGCCATATCATAAGATCAATTACACAAACTGAGTGTTTTGCCATACATGCCACATTCAAAATACACAAGCCATTTTACCAATTTAAGCCTTCGGATAGTGTGAACGAGTCTTCGACCTATCCCGATTCTCAAGCAGGCTTGTCAAAACTACAATGAAAGAAAAGGAGGGAGTAAGCACAAATGCTTAGTAAGTTTACATGCAAATAGCAAGTAACATAATCACACAATCTCACATAAAACATCATTTGCATAAACAGCACCAAGACATTCATGTGTCATTTACATTTAATATCTTTCTACGATTTCATCATACCAAGTTTTCAACCCCAGGGTTTAAGCACATACCTGTCAAATTTTCTCATTTACCACACTTACCAACATGTCACCCTCGTTTTAGGCCTTCTTCTTACTCACTTAAGATTCACCCGTTGAACACATCGGAATATAATTCGGATACGCGGATCTCATGAACATAAGAGACATACCCATAGCAAGACAAACTCCATAGCCTGCAGAACTTATGTAGCCAAGCTACCATGTAACCCGCCCATAAGTGAACTCGGACTCAACTCAACGAGTTCGGATGCCTAGTTACATATCATGAACTCGGACTCAACTCAACGAGTTCGGAACTCAACCATCCTAGTGACATGTCACTTGTATTCTAATCTACTCCCAAGGTTCAAATGGGAATTTTCCTCGATCAAACATCTTTGCCGTCTTCCACGGAATTTCGAAATCGATACTTCAGTGATAGTTCATACTCATCAAGTAATTCACATAATTACATATTATTCATCAATAACCACAAAGCATAATATTTCATGATAATAATTGCTTAAAATGACAATTATGTTACTACATTTACACATGAACTTACCTCGGTACAAAATTGTTAGCAATCGAGCCTATTCTTCGTAAACTTTGTTTTTCCCTCGATTGCGACTTGAATCTCGTTTCTCTTGATCTATAATGCCAAATTAATCTTATTTAATACACACATTCATCAAAACAGCATTTAATACCAACTTTGGCAAAATTACATTTTTGCCCATAAACTTTTGCATAATTATAGTTTTGCCCCTAGGCTCGGGAATTAACCTCCATCCCTTATTCTTTTGTTTTATGACATGCTGATCATTTTTCCCTTCTATGGCAACATCAAATTCACACTCTAACATTTACTTATGACTATTAGGTACTTTTACCAATTAAGCCCTTTTACTCGTTTTCGCTTAAAATCGAGTAGTACAAGTTGTCTAACATAATTTAAAACCTCATATTCTATCATAAAACACCAAAATACCAAATTTGACCTATGGGTATTTTTCCAAATATGAACCCTAGGTTGAATTATTGCTAGCATAAGCTTAATCGAGCTACCGGGATTCCAAAAACGTAAAGAACATTAAAAACGGGGCTTGGAATCACTTACTGTGGAGATTGGAAGCTTGAAACAAACCCTAACTATGGAGAACCCTTGAAATTTCAACCTAATGAAGAAGATGGACAAAAATTGGCTTTTGTTTTTGTTTTTAATTCATTTTAATAACTAAATGACCAAAATGCCCTTACTACTAAACTTTCCAAAAATTCCATCCATGTCCAAGTTTTGTCCATAGACTTAGAAATTGGTCAAATTGCTATTTAAGACCTCCTCATTAATATTCCAAAACAATTTCATACTACAGACTCCTAGAATGCAAGTTTTGCAAATTATTCGATTTAGTCCCTAATTTCAATTTAAGCACTTTAGGCATAGGATTTCATCATGAAATTTTCACACAATCATGCAATTATTTCATAAAGATCAAAATAATTATAAAATGATTATTTCTATCTCAGATTTGTGGTCATGAAACCACTATTCTGATTAGGCCCTAATTCGGAATATTACAATCTGGCCTATTAACTCTGGCCCTAACCCTGGGTATATGTCCAACACCAGGAGTCTTAGCCTCTCTTTTATTCTTACCCCTTTCTTTCTTCCGATTTAGGCAGTCTGTGCGCTTCATCTCCTCTGCTATCTTTGTTTTCTCCACCAACTCCGAGAAAACTCACTCCCTTTGTGGAGCTATTAGTACCCTGATGTTATCTCTAAGTCCATCCTCAAACCTAACACAACGTTCATAGTTCATTGCCACCATTACTCCTGCATACCTACTAAGGCGAAGAAACTCCGCTTCATACTCCACCATTGATTTGTTTCCTTAGGTCAAGTTCAGGAACTCCTTTCTTCTTGCATCCACATAGCTTGCACCACATACTTCCCTTGGAATGCAGCTTTGAAAAACTCCCAAGTGACCCGCTCCGGTTGGGTGCCCTCTTTCACTGTCAACCACCATTGATAGGCTTCTTCCGTAAGTAGTAACACTGCTCCTTTTAGCTTTTGTTTCGATGAACACTCCAGGTCCTCCATTATCCTTTCCGTAGCCTCCAACCAATATTCAGCCATGTTAGGAGCCACACCAGCCACGCCCTTAAAGACTTCAGCCCCGTTCGATCGAAGTCGCATCGGAATGGACCCCTGATTTTTAGTGCCATTATTGGGCCCAACGACCCTTTCCAAAATTCTCAGCATTGCTTGCAACAATGCATCTTCACCCGCAGCCCGATCATACGGTCCATTCCAAGCCACAGGTGAGGCCACAGCCTCTTCTACTCCAACATTGGGCATATGGCCCGATGCCGACGATTCAGACCTAACACTTCCGCAGCCTCAGCCACGACCTCTCGCACCTCTTCTAACACTCATCGTCGATCCACGTATTTTACGGATTAAAAATTTTATGAAGTTTTAGTTAGTTTCAATAATTAACCCAATGTTTTATGAAAGTATTTAAACAGAAGATTGTTTTCAAAAATCCTCTACAGTTTCAAGATCCTAGGGGCTTCAGTTTCATCCTACATAATCATCTAGAGTAGCCCTCTAATGATCTACTGGATAACAATTTAAACAAGTTTAAGAATAAGAGAACTTACTTGGTTCGACGTCGGAGACTCGGTAACGTTGTAATTCAATCAAATATATATTTTTAAACACAAAAAGAAATCAAGTAATAAGGCCCACTTCACAGCCTGCATTTTACAACCTAGGCTCTGATACCACTAAATGTAACACCCCAAATCTGGCCCAAACGTTATGGCCGAATTCGGCGTGTCACATTGAAGTGCTTTAGCAAAAACCGTGTTTTAATTGAAAACCCTTCTTAAAATAAAAGAAACCCTAATTAACTAAAAAAAACCTTTCAGTTACGAAAGCCTTGTTTAAAACATTTAATTTTTTAAAAAAAACTTAGTTGCGGAAATGTAGAAAACTACTATAATTTAAGAAATCCATGTTCAACTTCTCATAATTACATTGAAAATAATAATAATAATTCAAGTAATAATAACATAATGAAAACCTTATTACAACCTGGTCTGAACACACTTAAAAAGAAATAAAAACTTAAATGCTTAAAAAAAACCAAGTCTGAATTATCTTGCTAGTCGGTCACCCAGAGTCCCTCCAAACATCGAACCTTCTACTGAGCATCACCTGAAAATAAAATAAAAGAGGGGGTGAGTTTTCGCAAACTAAGTGTGCACAACCTTCGATGAAAAACAAGCATTCAAAGAGAAATCATCAAACACGCAATGCAATCCCTTCCAAATTATCCACCGCTACACACTAGCTCCATCCCCTGTCACACCATGTGGGGATATAGATATCGACCCACCCAGCCCACACACCAATGGTATCCCGGTTGCGGAACTACCTTCATTTACATATTGGGCTTTAAAAGCCGTCGGTGGATCCACGGTTGTCAGGCAACCATGTGATCCTCATATACTTCCTCCGTTCCATAGTTCCCACCCCATATGCAACCTAAGCAGAACATCATATGTATGCAAGTCACATCCATAAAACTTATATTCAACACTTAGGGGTATTTTGGTCATTTTCGCCCTTAGGGACGTTTCGACAATTTTCCTTTAATTATGATTTTCACTTACCTGGACCCGTTAACAAGTCCCGCGAGCTAAGATGAATGAATACTATGCACCAGGTAAGATTCTAGAGAAGAGGAGGTGGGTCATTAAGACCGCTTAAGTACCAAGCTCTCCCTAGATCCAATCCTAGACATGCACATACCCGTTGCCACACCTTAACCCTATGACTTGTCCACGGTCCTTAATAAATTAATTAAGTTTTATGCAGTCATCATATACTACGCTTGTAACCTCTTACAAAACCCAGACAAATCCACATACATATATATATGGCCCACTAGGCCCAATCTCTTTCATATGGCCCATTAGGCCCATTCACATTTATGTGGCCCATTAGGCCCAAATCACATTCATATGGCCACTAAGCCCAATCACATTTACAGTTATGCTAACATACAATTTTCCATCACATAGCATCAAATATGAATTTTTGCCTATTATGGGCCCAACAGCATATCGGGCCCATTTAGACCATTCCGGCCCGTTTGGACATATCACAACCTAGGTCCATGGAATCGGCCATAGACCCCAGGCAACCTATTGGTTTCTCCCTTGTGAGTGTTCGCACACTCGCAAGACTACTGTAGCCAAACTTTCGGCTTTTCAGCATTTCGGCTTTTCAATATTTTAGCTTTTCGGCAATTTGACTTTTCAGGATTTGCCGATCTACTTGTGTGTGCAGTGTATGTACACACCTGGTAAGCAAGCGTGCTGCGATTCCCTTAGCTAGCAACCTACAACGATATCACCCTTCAAATAATCGCATGCCTAATACATATCTTTACTAAAACAGAAACCTCACCTTAACCTTACCTTGAAAACCAATCCCTAATAGCTTTTTCTTGATCACGTACTCCTTAGATCTGCATTAATCTTACTTATTAAAACCAGAATAATAGGTGACTTGTATCCTACCTTAACTATGACCATTCGACCAACCATGATCAAGAGCACTTACCAATGTCTCTCACTTGATGAGCAAATCGGCAGAGATCCAAGGACTGAGATTCGTTACCTATTCCTACCCAAAACTGATTAGAAGAAGTGAGGGACTGTATACTCGATACTTAGTAAAAACTGATTATGAGAACAAAGCACTTACACTAGGCTTGACCGATTAGAAAAGGTACTGGCAGCACCAAGAGTATTCGGCCAAGAAAGTTTCTGCCCTTACGATTTGTATGACAAAAGAGAGTTATTCGGCTTCAAGAAAGAAGAAGTTGGCTAGACTAAAAAAATGAATCAAAAACCTAAGTAGAAGAAGAATAGAAAATCGGTACAAGAAGAGAAAGAAAGAAGCAAGGGTTTTTGGCTTTTTGGATCTTGAAGTGAAAAGGGTTTCCAGTAACAGGGTGACAAAGATTTCGGCATTAGCCTGGCAACCTTGCATTCGACACCTATTTATAGCCCCTATAACTGAATTCCTCATGGCTAAATTCCCATTTCGGCTCCATCACTTCCCCCTTCTCGTCTCATTGTTTTTCTCCGTGATAACTCCCCAATCTATTTCCTAAATTTTCTCTTCTGAACACTCCCCTTAGAGTCCATCTTCACCCCACTTCCAACCTTCTAGAAGGCCCAAAATTAAACTCCTAAAAATACTAAGCTAGGATTCGAACCTTGGATCTCCTTGCTAGCCACTAACACCACCTCTCTACACCCTAAGTGGCGTCACTTAGCCACTTCACCACAAGGCTTTTTGATGCCATTTTCCCCTATTTTTATTTAAAAGCCCAACTACTCGCAACCCTGGTTCTTTTAATAATTAAATTAAAATTCCTCCACCACAAAACTCGAACCCAGAACTTCTCCAACATACCTGACACTCCAAGTTCATTAAACCCTTAAAGCCAACATGTCATTTGTCATTTTCTTGCTCACTTAAAAATTTTATGAGACCCAAAGCCCAAAGCCCAAAGCCCAATTCATCTAGGCCCAAAATTCAGGGCATTACAATAATGATTATTCGATTTTTGAAATTATATGACAATATGATAATATGGTTATGTGGGCATTTAGCCAAAGTGGCATTTACAAATGAATATATATATGTATACTTAGAATATAAGTTTATGCGTGTTTGGCTCCACATGTGTTATGATAATTTAACTCTGGTTTGGTTTAGTCAAGTTGATAATATTATCTTATGTGTTTATCTACTTATGACTTACTAAGCTAAGGTAGCTTACTATGTATAATTATCTCTGTTTTATAGATCCTGAATTTAATCTACGAGCTCGGGGATCGTCAGAGAAACTTATCACACTATCGACCACTTTTGGTATTTTATAAGTTACATTTTGGAACTATGCAATGTATAAGCTAGAATATGTTATGTTTCATTTTGGATTTGTAACTCATATAGCCATGCGAAAATGGCTTGAACAAATCGTTGTGTTCAGTTGTAAGGTTTGAATATGATGTGAACATGTTTAGTTGTGGTCTTAGTTGAATTAAATTAAGGTATGGGAATGAGTATAAAGTATGCGGTAAGGTTGACTTAGGGTTTGATAATTTAATCGAGGCATGTATTTAAATGTATTTATGTGTAACTTGTTTTGTTTGATTGTTGCTATGAATTTAGATAATAAGGTAAGTTAGTCTGGGTACTTTATAAAGGTAAGTTTTAAAAAGGTTGAATTAAATAAATGTTAGAAGATACTTTTGATTCGGCTTTAGTATGTATACATATAAGCTTGGGATGTATTTAGTTAATCTCTTAATTGAGAACATATGTTGTGATGAATTGGTTACATAAAATGTTTGAGATATATATATTTATCCATGTGTTTAATTTTATAATGCATGAATATGTCATAATTGATATTTGTATACTTTGTAATCCTATTTTGGAAGGTGAAATCATAGTATTAAATACTAGACAGTATAAATGGATATATATTCGGCAATGGAGTTTGAAGATGAACTGTTGTGCAATATGGAGTAAACATCTTGTAAAGGTAGTAGTAGTTTTATTTAGTTGATACGCAATATTGGTTTAAAATAGTTGGAATATGAATGTATGTCTAAATTCGGTTCCCAAGTGAATGCTACTAAACTTGGGTCACGATGTTAATAAATGATTTACAACTTGTGATGTCCGAACATTGTCTGCACTTGAGTGTTGCTTATGCAATTGTCGGCATATTAGTTAGCATAAGTAATAAGTGTGTGTATTTTTGATGAATTAGGTTCATAAATTGATTAAATTAATTAAGTTCACATGCGCATAAATACTAATAACCAAGTAAAAACATATGTATGATACTTAATGATTAAAACTTATAAAGGAGTATATGTTATGCATGATTATTTTTTTCCGTGTGGATATTTTCAATTTGACTTAAAGTGTAAAGTATGTGAGCCTTATTAACCTTGACCTGGGTCGCATATGTATATGGTTTCAAGGCTTGTATTATGACTTAATAAATTACAAAGACACGTATATGGTTTTGATGAATTTACATTTAATAAAAAAAAGTGTTTCAGTAACTTGTTTAACCATTTGGTGATTAATTTTTGTTGTGCTTATTGATGCATTACATGTTGTGAGTAATACCTCAAAAAAATTTACGGTGTGTGTAGTCTGTGATTTTAATGAAGCCGAATGTTGCTTAGTATTAAAGTCACTTACGTTATATATATAATTATATGGATATGAAGGGTAATTTAACTTGCGGTTAAGTGTAAATTTATTTGATATTCGTACTAGAATGGTCTTAGCCAATTTGGTCCTATGTGTATGAACCTTTGATTTATGAGATATGAGTTTTATTAATAATATGACTTATGATATATGTTTAATGATTAATTAGTGATATGTTTTAATAAACGGATATTACATACGTGCTGATGAGACTCGATCGAATGTTGTGTCATATCCGGTAATACCTCTTAACCTTGGTTCAGCGACGGACACTGGTTAGGAGTGTTACATTTGTTTGGTATCAGAGCCATGGTTTAGTTGGTTCTAGGACTGCTATAGTATATGTGTGTCTAGCTATACATGCCATAAATAACCTGCGATAGTATGATATCTTCTGACTCTGACAAATATTGTTTTGTTGAGACAGATAAATTTTTTCAACTGAGCTGATGTTGATAGTACAGAATGTGTACTCAAATGTTGAAT
This sequence comes from Gossypium hirsutum, assembly GCF_007990345.1. Taxonomy (NCBI): domain Eukaryota; kingdom Viridiplantae; phylum Streptophyta; class Magnoliopsida; order Malvales; family Malvaceae; genus Gossypium; species Gossypium hirsutum. The sequence goes on along the minus strand of NC_053434.1, from coordinate 69,646,822 downwards.
GGAAATGTGTTGATGATGAGTTGAAATTCATAATGGTATGGAGTAGAGAGTGTGCTGATGTTGATAAATTTTATGATTATATGAGCATATTGATTATGACATTTGGGATATGATTGCTATCTAAAATGTTTTGATTATGAATTAGTGATTTGATTTGGTATATGAATTAAATGCTAAGAACAAAAGTGATTAAAAGCAAATGTCTATTAAATGTTTGGATAATATGAAATTATTAAGGAATTGATTATTTGTGAAAGTGCGTGTTATGTGTATTTATGTGTAAGCTAAATTTAAGGCTTTATTACCCTCACCCCCTTATTAGTGAAATGTTAATGTGAAATCCGTAAGATTTGGGTTGAATAAGCTCACATGGGTGAATGAATCAGCAAATGAAGACAGTATTAAAAGAGACATTGGATGGCTTTGAAGATCATTCAAATTATGTGACATTACCGTTAAGGAAGAAGTTAGTTTTGATCAACTGACCTATTCAGGTATGTTATCTAAGGAAAATAATAGTTAGAGACTTCTCTAAATTAACTTTCGTCAGTGAAAGGATAATGTTTGAATTGATTTGATGGATGAGTGTAGTAGTTATAGTCGGGCAGTTATTAGGATTTCTTTTGGGCATTCTATGTGTGCATCATTCTCAGAAGTATCTGCGACTGTTTAATTTAAAAAGGAATTCTTATCGTATGAGAATATTAGCTAAACATACTCATAGACGAAAGCATCGTTGATCTGTTTGGATTATGTTTGACAATGCTCGGTCTTTCTTTGATATTTATTCCATTGTGTGGATATTAGAATCGACGGTAAAATCCGTATAATGCTAATATCTTATTTCTATTGGAAATTGTTATGTTGAAAATATGCAAGGATTATATTGCTTCTATTATTGTGGATCTCAATATTTATGAGAGACATTGTTCTTTCCAGACATTTTTTGAGATATTATCGAAGCTAATGTTATTCTATATGGATTATAATTTTTTGATATTCTGTGTAGCTTCATATATTAGAAATTTTGCTATTCCGGTCTTCTTATGATCCCATGTGCTTATCTATAAGGGTTTCTACCTGACAGAAATGGCTATATCTATTATAATTATAATTTCAGCTTTGAAATCTGAGAAGTACTGCAGCATTGTTATTAGAGTTATAAAAGTTGTGTTTCTGCCCTAGTTGCTGTCCAAATTTTTAATACATCGGTTCCTTCAAGGTGCAACGGAAAAATAAAATAATTAAAGATATTCCGGCTATCCAAACCATGGATCCATGTGTAAGGAACGTATCGGGGTGATAAAAGGTTTCGAAATTACCAAAACTTCAATCTGAGTAGACAGCGACGCCTAGGCAACGGGAATCTTGAACCACTGTCGAACCAAGCTGCAACCTTTCCGATGTCAGCCTCTACGTAGTCCACCCAGTTGATAATAAACGCTAGAAAAATCTCAGAAACTATTTCAGTGATTTTTATGCTTGACGGCTGCTAGACCCTTTAGCATAGTTTTTGGCTTATTTATATATTATCTCTTTAGGGTTTTTACCCTTGCCATATATAACACCCTTTTAATTGGTATATCTTTTTATTTAATATTAATTCATTAAAATTAATCTCAACATAATAGTCATTATTAAAATAAATATAATAATGTTTATAATAAAGATTTCGGTAAACTATATTTATTTAAACTTATATACGAACCAAGTTCATATACTAATGAAATTATGTTCTGATTATGTGTACAACATCCATGTACGTATAGTATGTTCAACAATTTGATTGCCAAATTAAATTAATTCTATAATTAATTTAATTCATCTAACAATCAGAATACAATACCAACTATGTTTTACACCGTTCATTTCAACCATAGGGTGTGACCCTATAGGTTCTTGTAACGTTAGCAGTAATATTAGAACGATTCTAATGTTACAAACAATGAGTGGCATCTAGCAATGCATCATCGTTACCTAAGTTACGAGAAGTCATGATTCGACATAACCTTTTATGATTAACCTTTCATGCATAAATCCTTAAGTCCTATATTTTGGAATGGACACAAGTCATGGAATAGTCACACTTGCATAGTCCATCCCATGTTTCTTGATACCTTAAGTGAACTATGATACACAAATAAGTATGACATCTCATATCAACTTATTTGAGCATGGCCATACATTTCTAGTCTCACTCAATCAAGTGGCCTAAGATATTACTCCCATTATGTAGGAGGGACTTATCCTATATTGATCAACCATATCCCTCTACATAGATTGTGGTATATCCAACATCAGTCTTTATAGAACAACCAGTTACGATGTTCGTTTGACTATATCAAAATATACAACTCACGATGTTGGGATAATGATGGTCTCAAGTATGAGGATCATATACATATTAATCACTATGAGTAATGCTGTGACAATTACATAATAATCCAAGAAACATACTCATAGCAGGTCAGTCCAATATGTTGTTCTCTAGAACACATATTCATACATTGATTTTGACACTCCATATCAATGACAACTCTTTATCATCAATCAACTACATGTTAGTCTTAATGCATTATTGTTGTCCTAGCCAACAATAATACTTGACTAAGGATCTTTTAAGAATAATCATATTATTCTCAGGACATTATTATAAAAACAGTTTATTTATGTACACAGAAAAGAAACTGAAATAATAATGGCAACGCCTTATATCAATAAACATGATAAATCAAGTATGTTATTACAACCATCTCGTGATTGATCTTTGGGCATACTCTTACAATCTCCCACTGGCACTAAGACCAGTTAGTCATATATCTAATACCAAGTGACTTAGTGTGACGATCATGCTTCTTCTGTGTTAGAGGCTTGGTCAAGGGATCAGCAATGTTATCATCTGTAGGTACTCTACATATCTCTACATCCCCTCGATCGATAATCTCTCGAATAAGATGGTAGCGCCTAACATATGTTTAGATTGTGGTGAGATTTGGGTTCTTTAGCTTGTGCAATAGCTCCATTGTTATCACATCGAAGTTCTATAGCATCTGATATGCTAGGGACAACCCCTAATTCAGTAATGAACTTCTTGATCCAAACAGCTTCTTTCGTTGCCTCACTAGCTGCAATATACTCGGCCTCTGTTGTAGAATCGGCTACTGTACTTTACTTTGAACTATTCTAGCTCACAGCACCACCATTAAGGAAAAACACAAAACCTGATTGCTATCGAGAATCATCCTTGTCGGTTTGGAAGCTGGCATCAGTGTAACCTTTTACACTTAAATCTTCCTCACCTCCATATATTAGGAACGTATCCTTAGTTCTTCTCAAGTACTTAAGGATATTCTTGACTGTGGTCCAGTGACTTTCACCGGGATCTACTTGGTACCTGCTCGTCATACTTGAGGCATATGAGACATCTGGACGGGTACATAACATGGCATACATGATAGATCCAATAGTAGAAGCATATGGAATTTTACTCATGCGTTCTCTCTCTTGTGGAGTTGAAGGACACATTTCCTTTGAGAGTGAAATACCTTGTCTCATAGGTAGGAATCCTCTCTTAGATTCTTCCATATTAAACCTTTCAATACTTTATCTATATATGTACCTTGACTTAGACCTAGTAGTCGTCTTGATCTATCTCTATAGATCTTGACTCCTAAAATGTAAGTGGCTTTGCCCAAGTCCTTCATAGAAAAACAACTTCCTAACCAAGTCTTAATAAACTGTAAGGTAGGTATGTCATTGCCCATGATAAGTATGTCATCCACATACAGTACCAAGAATGTGATTGTGTTCCCACTAACTTTCTTGTAAACACATGGCTCATATTCATTTTTGATAAAACCAAACTCTTTGATTGCATCGTTAAAATGAAGATTCCAACTTCGAGAAGCTTTCTTTAATCCATAAATGGATCTTTGTAACTTACATATCTTTCCAGCGTCCTTTGGATTGACAAAACCTTCAGGTTGTGTCATGTACACATCCTCTTCAAGTTTCCCGTTAAGGAAAGCTATTTTGACATCCATCTGCCAGATTTCATAATCATGAAATGCAGCTATGGTGAGCAAGATCCTGATGGATTTAAACATAGCTATAGGAGAAAAAGTTTCATCATAGTCAACACCATGAATTTGACGAAAACCTTTAGTGACTAATTGCCCCTTGTATGTTTGTACATTACCATCCATGTCCATTTTCTTTTTGAAAACCCACTTGCACCCTATAGTTTTAACCCTTTCGGGTGGGTCAATCAAAGTCCATACTTGGTTTTCATACATGGAATCCATCTCAGATCTCATGGCCTCGAGCCATTTCTCAGAGTTTGGGCTCGCCACCGCTTCTTGATAAGTCCTAGGCTCATCTTGATCTATAAGAAGAATGTCACCATGCATTGTAATGAGAAATCCATATCTCTCAAGTGCATGGCGTTCTCTTAAAGATCTACGCGGTGGTTGTGTTTCTACAGCAGTTACTTGTTCCTCAATTTCTTGTGGAATTTGCTGTTGTTCTATCTCTGGTTCAGTGGTATCTTGTGATTCTCGAATTTCTTCAAGTTCAATCTTTCTCCCACTTCCTTTTCTAGAAAAAAATTCTCTCTCTAGGAAGACACCAGTCCGAGCAACAAACACTTTGTTCTCAGTGGGATTAAAGAAATAATATCCTTTGGTTTCTTTCGAATACCCCACAAAGATACACCTTTTAGATTTGGGTTCAAGCTTAGTAGATGTCTGACATTTAACATAAGCTTCGCAACCCCAAATTTTCATAAAAGACATACTGGGATGTTTCCCAGTCCACATCTCATATGGCGTCTTTTGAAATGATTTAGATGGAACACGATTTAGTGTGAAAATAGTTGTTTCAAGTGCATGTCCCCAAAAGGAAGTCGGTAGATCAGCATGACTCATCATGGATCGAACCATGTCTAATAGAGTTCGATTTCTTCTCTCAGAAACTCCATTCCATTGAGGAGTACCAGGAGGAGTAAGTTGTGAGACAATCTCACATTCCTTCAAAAGATCATCAAACTCTAGGCTCAAATACGCTCCACCTCGATCAGGTCGAAGTGTCTTAATAGTTTTTCCTAGTTGATTTTGTACTTCATTTTTGAATTTCTTGAACTTTTCAAGGGCCTCAGACTTATGGCGCATGGGATAAACATACCCATATCTACTAAAATATTCAGTGAAAGTAATGAAGTAGTGAAATCCACCTCAGGCTTATGTATTTATTGGTCTACATACATCTGAATGTATTAAGCCCAATAAATCACTAGCTCGTTCACTTTTTGTAAAAGGAGATTTAGTCATTTTTTCTAATAAGCAAGATTCACATACTTCAAATTGTTCAAAAACAAATGAATCCAAGAGACCATCTTTATGGAGTTTGGATATGCATTTCTCACTTATGTGGCCCAAACGATAATGCCAAAGATAAGTTTGATTTGAGTAATTTATTTTAGATATTTTAGTATTTATGTTGTAAATGGGATTCATTTGATCTAAAATATAGAGGCCATTAATCAATTGTGCCGAACCATAGAAAACATTATTGAGATAAAAGGAACAACAATTATTCTTAATTATTATCTCAAAACCAATTTTGTCTAAACAAGAAATTAAAATAATGTTTTTAGTCAAACTGGGCACAAAATAACAATCCTCTAAAATTAAACCAAGTCCACTAGGCAAAGATAAAGTATATGTTCCCACAGCTAATGCAGCAACTCTTGCTCCATTTCCAACTTGTAGGTCCACATCTCCTCTAGCCAAAGTCATACTCCTTTGTAGTCCCTGTATAGAAGTACAAATATGAGAACCACAACCAGTATCTAATACCCAAGAAGTAGTAGTTGATAAATTAATATCAATAACATAAATACCTGAAGTAGACATTCCGCTTGCTTTGGCCTTCTTGATTTCCTCAAGATAGACAGGGCAGTTCCGCTTCCAATGTCCAATCACACCACAATGAAAACAGTTTCCTTCCTTAGACACCCTACCTTTAGGTTTCAGTGCAGCCTTTCCTTTTCCAAGATTGGGCTTACCTTTGCTCTTAGGCATTGTCAGGACTTTAGCCTTTCCCTTGCCCTTATTGTTACGGGCCATCAGTATGGGCTTGGTCCAACCTTTTTCATGTTGCCTTCAGTAGTTTGTAACATGCTAAGCAATTGTGGCAGAGTCTTGTCAATTTCATTCATATTGAAATTGAGGACAAACTGGCTGTAGCTATCCGGCAACGATTGCAGAATAACATCAGTGGCCAACTCTTGGCCCAATGGAAACCCAAGCTTAGACAGGCTTTCAATATAACCAATCATCTTAAGGACATGAGGCCCTATTGGGCTTCCTTCAGCCAGCTTACATTGGAATAGGGCTTTAGAGATATCGAACCTCTCTTGCCTTGCTTGCCCTTGATATAGTTCTTTCAAGTGCTCGATTATATCATAAGCAACCATATCCTCATGTTGCTTTTGAAGCTTAGGATTCATAGTGGCAAGCATAAGACATCCAACGTCTACCATATCATCGAGATGCTTCTTGTAAGCATCTTTATCAGCCCTCGAGGTATTAGCAGGTGGTTCATCAAGAAGTGATTTTTCAATGACATATAATTTCCGTTCTTGTTTGAGGACAATCCTCAAGTTACGGAACCAGTCAAAAAAGTTCAAACCATTCAATTTGTCCTTCTCAAGGACCGATCACAATGAGAGTGTATTAGTGTTTGCAGCCATAATATATCTACAACAATAAAATATGCGTGTGAATAAATTTACCAAGTTTATATCAATCATTAAAAGGACTTTATTATATGATGTTTCCCACTATTCTATTTCAAAATTAATAACCCTCATATATTAATTTCGGAAAGACTTTCTTGAAAGTATTCTAGTGGGTCAAGGATCTATATTTCACCTCCTCTTAAGTCAGCTTTGGCTTTACTCTCAAGATTATGGTTATTTAGGTAAGCAACACTTGCTAATTACATCATATGTAACTCCTACAATTTGGTGAACAACTCTTGTTCTAATCATCTTATGATTTATCCAAATTACTTGCCTCTAGGTTTCTAATCCTATTAGAGTAACCTAGTTAAGTCATTAACCAATTTTTAACCAGCAAATATCACTTGTTTATTCTTCGCGTTTAACCAAGATAAATACTAGTACTTCGCTTTGGCAAAACCTATATAGTATTGGAAGGCCATGTTGACTTAATATTTTAATAGAAGGATTTTATTAGAGTGTTACATCTCACCAATTATGGTCTACTTTAGTCCATTTAATCTTTTAATTGATCTCATCAATTAATGGGGTTTACTATTACCAAATTTGCATGCTTTAGACATCCATAGCATCTCATACATGAATAAGTAAAGCAATAAATAAATGCAGTATTATAGCCCATAAACTATGGTGGTTCAACCCAAGCCAATGGGAGAACCAAAAGGGAACCTAAAGGTGTAAGCCGTTTCACAAGCTGTCGATCCACACTAGTTGGCCCATCTTCCTTCTTGTCTAGTCCATAGCAATTTTTACAAATTACAAAATTCATAAACTCATTTTACATACGAGGGAGTAAGATGAGAAGAGAAATACAAAAGCATGGTAGTAAGGCACGACACGCAGACCGTATTTATAAAATTACAACCTTTTATCAAATGGGTCATCGGGCTATAACTATGCATTTGAAACACCGTGCATTTCAAAAATAGCATATATCATTCAACGTTTTTGTCAAGTGAAATATTAAAATATCCTTTCAACCTTTTTATGGCTTATTAAGTGTTATTTATTACAAAGCATACTAGAAGATGATAGGGATCTGAGGTGGTTGAAGGGAGTGAGCTAAAGACTCGCGACCGTAGCTACCTGATCTGTATCCCCGGGGGTGTGGGGGCGGAGCCCCCGCGGTATGGACCAGGGGTGCGGGGGCAGAGACCCTGCGGTACGAACCGCATACCCTAGTCGAATGAAACCTCACGATTTGATAACTTGTATCAACAGAATTGTGTTTTTAGGATTTTAATCCTTGAGGTTTCATATCGGAACAACCCTTTGTTCCACTGGCCAGTAAACTCTACTGGAAATTGTAAAATCACCGCTACATCATAACAGATTTATTAAGGTTTACAGCAATAACATAAAACTGAATAGGCCATAACACCATGATTAACATTTAATCACTTATCGAAAGGAACAGTTATCAAATTCTGCTTAACGATTTAAACATAAAAACATAATAAAATTAAAACATGCATCTCATACAATTGCATCACCCAAGCATTTAAACCCGAGTCCGTATCACACAAGTTGCTCGATACCATTGTTGGAACGCCGGTGCCTTCAAGGCACAGCGAAAAAATAAAATAATTAAAGATATTCCGGCGATCCAAACCATGGATCCATGCGTAAGGAACGTATCGGGGTGATAAAAGGTTTCAAAATTAATGAAACTTCAATCTGAGTAGACAGCGACGCCTAGGCAACGAGAATCCTGAACCACTATTGAACCAAGCCGCAACCTTTCTGATGTCAGTCTCTACGTAGTCAACCCAGTTGACAATGAACGGTAGAAAAATCTCAGAAACTATTTTAGTGATTTTTATGCTTGACGGGTGCTAGACCCTTTAACATAGTTTCGGGCTTATTTATATATTATCTCTTTAGGGTTTTTACCCTTGCCATATAACACCCTTTTAATTGGTATATCTTTTTAATAAATATTAATTCATTAAAATTAATCTGAACATAATAGTCATCATTAAAATAAATATAATAATGTTTATAATAAATATTTCGGTAAACTATATTTATTTAAACTTATATACGAACCAAATTCATATACTAATGAAATTATGTTCTGATTATGTGTACAACATCCTTGTACGTATAGTATGTTCACAATTTGATTGCCCAATTAAATTAATTCTATAATTAATTTAATTCATCTAACAATTAGAATACAATACCAACTATGTTTTACTCCGTTCATTTCAACCATAGGGTGTGACCCTATAGGTTCTTGTAACGTTAGAAGTAATATTAGAACGATTCTAATGTTACAAACAATGAGTGGCATCTAGCAACGCATCATTGCTACCTAAGTTACGAGAAGTCATGATTCGACATAACCTTTTGTGATTAACCTTTCATGCATTAATCCTTAAGTCCTATATCTTTGGAATGGACACAAGTCATGGAATAGTCACACTTGCATAATCCATCCCATGTTTCTTGATACCTTAAGTGAACTATGATACACAAATAAGTATGACAACTCATATCAACTTATTTGAGCACGGCCATGCATTTCTAGTCTCACTCAATCAAGTGGCCTAAGATATTACTCCCATTATGTAGGAGGGACTTATCCTATATTGATCAACCATATCCCTCCACATAGATTGTGGTATATCCAACATCAGTCTTTATAGAACAACCAGTTACGACGTTCGTTTGACTATATCAAAATATACAACTCACGATGTTGGGATAATGATGATCTCAAGTATGAAGATCATATACATACTAATCACTATGAGTAATGTTGTGACAATTACATAATAATCCAAGAAACATACTCATAGCAGGTCAATCCAATATGTTGTTCTCTAACACACATATTCATGCATTGATTTTGACACTCCATATCAATGACAACTCTTTATCATCAATCAACTACATGTTAGTCTTAATGCATTATTGTTGTCCGAGCCAACAATAATACTTGACTAAGGATCTTTTAAGAATAATCATATTATTCTCAGGACATTATTACAAAATCAGTTTATTTATGTACACAGAAAAGAAACTGAAATAATAATGGCAACGCCTTATATCAATAAACATGATAAATCAAGTATGTTATTACAACCATCTCGTGATTGATCTTTGGCATACTCTTACAAAAATCATATCTGGTTTTCTTTTTGTTTCTGATACTTCCTTAACAATTGGCATGTTATCTATTATTTCGGGTAAGACGGCAGTCTCATTATGATATTACAATTTCTATTGGATGATTGTGATTTCTGTATAATAGTATATTTGAGTTGTTCCTTAAATAGAAAGAAATAATTTCTTCGAAAAGACTGATCCAGTGGTTTAGTTTGACCTGAATTATTTGATTTAAAAGAAGATTGGATTATATTTATTTGAATCTATTCACTGGACTGGTAATAAATTTTGAAGGTATATGTGAGACCTGAGGAGTAGTCCGAAAGGAGAATTTGTATTCTTGAGGATTTGATACAGAACTATGTTTACTAGAACAATTTTATCTGAGAAATGTTGTGGTAAAATTAATGTTAGTTTGATCGACGAAGTATCCATTTTTATGCGAATATATTGTTAATCGAAACATCAGCTCAGGTTCAGCCGATTATAATACTTGAATGGATATGGGACAGAGTTACTATGGATTTCGTTTATGGGTTTCCGTTGATATCAAGCAAGAAAAAGGCAATCTGGTCTATTGTGGATAGATTGACTAAATTGGCTCATTTTATTTCGGTTCGTATAGATTATTCGTTTAACAAGTTAGCTGACTCGTATGTTTCTTAGATTGTGAAATTATACAGTGTAACTATTTCTATTGTTTCGGGTATAAATCTAGAGTTTATCTTTCAGTACTGCTTTCCATTCGTGGACAGATGGTTAATCCGAGTGAATCATTCAGATACTTGAAAATATGTTGAGATATTGCATTCTCGAGCTCGAAGGTACGTAGGAATGGTACCTATCTCTGATTGAATTTGCGTATAATAACAACTTTCAGTCGAGTGTAAAAATGACACCTTATGAAGCTTTGTATGGTCGTAAATGTCATACACTATTTTATTGGACTGAGCTTAGTGAAAATAAGATACACGAGGTCGGTTTGATCAGAGAAACTGAACAGAAAGTGAAAGTGATTGTGAAAGTCTGAAAATAACGTTAGATTGTTAGAAATCGTATGCGTACTAAGAAAATTTTGTTGGTTAAGGTGTTGTGGCATAAATACAGAGTTGATGTAGCAACGTGGGAATTAGAGGATATAATGAGGGAACGTTATCTGCACCTATTCACCAGTAAGATTTTCGGGGACAAAAATCCCTAGGGGGAGAGTTGTAACAGCCCAATTTAGACCCTAATCGAAATGATGGTTTTGGGACCATGAATCCAAGTCTGAAAAATATCTTTAAATTATTTTCTGTGTTTATTTTGTGCGAATTTATATCTGTGAAATTTTCGTGATTTAATTTTGTCGTTTGGGTGTTTGATTTAATAGAAGGACTTAAATGCTTAAATTGAAAATTAGCTAGTTTTAATTGTAAGGACTGTTTTGGTAATGGCTTCTTAAATGGAAGCACTCATGATGCAAAAAATCCAATTTTTTTTCTATATATATTAGTGGACGGCATTAGCTAAGTTGAATATATTTTCTTATTTAATATGTACAATATATATGTTATAATAATAAAATGTATATAATTATATGTATATAATATAAGTTATGAGTTGGAAACCATGTGCATGTGACATGGTCGAATATGTCCTTGGCTTATAAGCTTTAGTTGTTAATTTTTAAAAGGGTAATTTAGGAAGCCAACCTTTAATTTATATAATATATGTTATAAAATAAAATAAGCCTAAGTGCTCTTATAATATCACCATAGCCAATTATAAACAAAAGAAGAAGAAAAGAGAAGAAACTAGGTTCGGCCATCTCCCAAGTTCAAATTCAAGGTTCATTTTTAGTCGGTTTTTCATAGTTTTTACGTTTTTGAGATCGTTGCTTTGAGTACTACAAAACCCATGCTTAAATTTTTAATTTTGATGAATATTTTGAGTTATGCCGTTGATGAGAGCTTGTGATTTTTATTGTTTGATGGTGAAATATGAAAGACAGGTGTTGGGTCAATATATTTTGTATTGGAATTTTTGATGATTTTGAGTAATTAGGACTTAATTACAAAAATAAAATTTGGAGGGACTAAGATATGAATAAATGAAATTTATTGACTTGTATGAACTTAATAAAGATTCGGCTTGAGCATAGTAAAGTCAAATTTTGAATATTTTGTGTTTTGTGTAAATTGGACTAAATTGTAAAAAGTATAAAATGTCAGGGGCAAAATAGTAATTTTCCCATTTGCGTGTGTTTGGATTAAATTGAGTGAAAATATATTTGAATGAGCTTAATTTGAATATGTTTAGATCAAGAACTAAAAAAATCGGGTTTGGATCGGGGAAACCGAAAGTTATCGACTAGTCGTCCCGTTCCATTCTTCATCGACCGAGGTAAGTTCGTAAGAAAATTGACGTACTTAATTTTTAGTTAAATGCAAAGTATCTGTGCTAAATGGAAAAAATATGATTTTATATAAATTATAGCCGAATGTGACAAAGTGTGATTACAAAGTGTTCTGAATTCATTTCGACGGAATAAACCTATTAAGGTGACGACACTAAGTGTGCGATACGTCACAAGACTGTGGCACTAAGTGTGTAATACGTTACAAGGAATTGACACTGAGTGTGCGAGTTACAGATCCCTTAGAAGAACCGAAATATAATTGTGGTGTATACTTGGCCTTTGCTAAAAATATGCATATGATATCATAGTGTGATTCATAAGTATAAATATATGTGTTTTTATAATGGTATTTGACCTTGAAATTGAAGGATATATTTTATTTACATATGTGTTCGGCCACATACTATAAATATATGTGTGATTATTATTCATTGACTTATGAACTTATGCATATATGAGTATAGGTACTAGTCATGATAAAGATAATTTAGTTTGGAAATTGAGCAATATATGTTAGAAGAACCATGTGAGTACTCGGCCCAGGTGAGTAATCGTGAAACATATCTGGATATATGTTAAGTGCAATTATGTGGTATAAAGATTTGATACATGAGTGTGCGTAAACAAATGGCTAAAGGTTCAGCTTTAGGTACTTGATAACATGGCTTTAATAGTATATAGTACTTTGGTATAGACATATGTATATTCGGTTGCAAATTAACATGTATATGAAATATTATTTGGGTACAATAGCTTACGCATATGAGTGCGTATGGACTAAATTTCTTTATGTCCAACTGATTTTGAAAATTTGGCTAATAATGTGCTAAGGCAATTATAAGGGTATTCGACAAGTAGATACCATTGAATAAGTCTTAATTATATGTAGGTGTGATTGTGTAAAACCGGCCACATAGCTAATATAAAGATATGAAATTATGTAGTGACACATGAGCTTATGAATCTTATGGGTTTGTGAATTGGGTCTATAATGATTATTCGATTTTGGAAATTATACGACAATATGATAATATGGTTATGTGGGCATTTGGCCGAAGTGGCATTTACAAATGAATATATATATGTATACTTAGAATATGAGTTTATGCGTGTTTGGCTCTACATGTGTTATGATAATATAATTCTGGTTTGGTTTAGTCAAGTTGATAATATTATCTTATGTGTTTATCTGCTTATGACTTACTAAGCTAAGGTAGCTTACTGTGTATAATTGTCTCTGTTTTATAAATCTTGAATTCAATCTATGAGTTCGAGGATCGTCAGAGAAGCTTATCACACTATCGACCACTTTTGGTATTTTATAAGTTACATTTTGGAACTATGCCATGTATAAGCTAGAATATGTTATGTTTGATTTTGGATTTGTAAATCATATAGCCATGCGAAAATAGCTTGAACAAATTGTTGTGTTCAGTTTTAAGGTTTGATTATGATGTGAACCTGTTTAGTTGTGGTCTTAGTTGAATTAAATTAAGGTATGGGAATGAGTATAAAGTATGCGGTAAGGTTGACTTAGGGTTTGATAATTTAGTCGTGGCATGTATTTAAATGTATTTATGTGTAGCTTGTTTTGTTTGATTGTTGCTATGAATTTAGATAATAAGGTAAGCTGGTCTGGGTACTTTATAAAGGTAAGTTTTAAAAAGGTTGAATTAAATAAATGTTGGAAGATACTTTTGATTCGGCTTTAGTATGTATACATATAAGCTTGGGATATATTTAGTTAATATCTTAATTGAGAAATATGATGTGATGAATTGGTTGCATAAAATGTTTGAGATATATATATATTTATCCATGTGTTTAATTATATAATGCAAGAATATGTCATAATTGATATTTGTATACTTGGTAATCCTATTTTGGAAGGCAAAATCATAGTATTAAATACTAGACAGTATAAATGGATATATATTCGGCAATGGAGTTTGAAGATGAACTGTTATGCAATATGGAGTAAACATCTTGTAAAGGTAGCAGTAGTTTTATTTAGTTGATACGCAATATTGGTTTAAAATAGTTGGAATATGAATGTATGTCTAAATTCGGTTCCCAAGCGAATGCTACTAAACTTGGGTCACGATGTTAATAAATGATTTACAACTTGTGATGTCCGAACATTGTCTGCATTTGAGTGTTGCTTATGCAATTGTCGGCATATTAGCTAGCATAAGTAATCAGCGTGTGTATTTTGATGAATTAGGTTCATAAATTGATTAAATTAATTAAGTTCACATGCGCATAAATACTAATAACCAAGCAAAAACATATGTATGATACTTAATGATTAAAACTTATAAAGGAGTATATGTTATGCATGATTATATTTTTTTCCGTGTGGATATTTTCAATTTGACTTAAAGTGTAAAGTATGTGAGCCTTATTAACCTTGACCTGAGTCGCATATGTATATGGTTTCAAGGCTTGTATTATGACTTAATAAATTACAAAGACATGTATATGGTTTTGATGAATTTACGTTTAATAAAAAAAAGTGTTTCAGTAACTTGTTTAACCATTTTGGGATTAATTTTTGTTGTGCTTATTGATGCATTACATGTTGTGAGTAATACCTCGAAAAATTTTACGGTATGTGTAGTCTGTGATTTTAATGAAGCTGAATGTTGCTTAGTATTAAAGTCACTTACGTCATATATATAATTATATGTATATGAAGGGTAATTTAACTTGCGGTTAAGTGTAAATTTATTTGATATTCGTACTATGTGTATGAACCTTTGATTTATGAGATATGAGTTTTATTAGTAATATGACTTATGATATATGTTTAATGATTAATTAGTGATATGTTTTAATTAAACGGATATTACATACGTGCTGATAAGACTCGATCGAATGTTGTGTCATGTCAGGTAATACCTCTTAACCCTGGTTCAGCGACAGACATGGGTTAGGAGTATTACAAATTTATCCATGGCACATTTCAAATTCATCATCAAAATCAGAAATTGAGGCATGGGCTTAGTAAAACACAAAGCAACGATCACAAAAACGTAGAAATTATTGAAAACGAATCAAAAACGAACCTTGAATTAAGCCTTGTGTGTTTCGAAACCCTAACTCTCTTTTTCTTTTCTTTTACTATGATTTTCGGTTGATTATGAACACAAAATGACCATATTTTCATGCCTTTGTTTTATTTTAATTCATTTAATAAACAATTTACTAATTTACCGTTTTAATAAACATTATAAAATCACCTAATGGATGGTTATTAATGTCTACTCAAACTTCTAATGGTCAAATAACCATATAAGGACCTCACAGTTAATAAGCCAAATCAAATAGGCACTTTTAACTTATAGCAAGCAACTTTTACATTTTACGCGATTAGATCCTTTTATCAAATTAAGCACACAAACGGTTAAATTTTCATACGAAACTTTCACACATAGTAATTCACACTTCATAAGCACGGAAAATAATATTTAACTATTTTTCTGACTCGAATATATGGTCCCAAAACCACTGTTCCAACTAGGGTCTAAACCAGACTATTGCAGTCATGGCCATGTGACCCACACAGCTTGGACACACGGGAGTGTCCTTTGCCGTGTGGATCCTGGTACTTATTTTTTTTCAAAAATTTGACAGTTATACAGCCTGAAATATTCCACATGGGCGTGTCCTAGGCTGTGTGAACCTTGGAGCTAATTTTTTTCAATTTTATTCGAAGTTAGAGAGTTATATGGGCAAGAGACATGATCGTGTCTCGCACATGGTCGAGCCACATGGGTGTGGGAGAAGCGAAGGAGATCACATACGGCCTGGATGCATAGGCATGTTCCAGGCTGTGTGAATATTGGGCTGGTATTTTGAATCGACTGTGGGCTGGTAAAGCCCCACACAGGCGTATAACACGACCATATGGGCCAACACGGGCCTCACACAGCCGTGTTACCCTTAAAACCCTAGCCCCCCTTTTTGTTTTATCTTCTTCTTAACCAATTCCTAAAACCCTAACCGCCGCCCACCATCCCTCACCACCGATCTACCTTACCTCACCACTTCGACCACCATCGTCGCACCACCACCCTCACGCCCTCTCCTTCTTTTCTCCTTTCCTTCTCCTTTCCCCAGTTAGCCGAGCCACGATCTCTCTTCTCCTTCTCTTGTTGAGCACCTACGCCTGTTGCCCTCTACTCTTCCCCTTACCCCAACCGAACCCTCTCGCCCTTCACCCTCATCGAGCAAACCACGACCACCTTCCTTCCTTTCTCCCTCACCTGAACCACACTATTTTCCCTTTCTCCCTTACCACACTCCCACATTGCAGCCACCATGCCCTAGCCCCACCTCATCCTTCCCTGCTTCGAGCCGCACCCAACACCCTTCCCCTTTTGAACCACAACCCACTTTGTAACAGCCCGTTTTTAGTGAAATCAGAACAGTGGTTTCGGGACCACAAGTCCAAGTCTGAAAAGAAAAATTATTTTAATATTATTTTATGGTCTAAATTATGATAGAAATATCGTATGAAAATGTCATTAAGAAAATTTTACCGATTACATGTTTAATTGATAAAAGGACCAAATTGCATGAAATGCAAAAGTTGAGTTCTAGTATATATAAGTATCAAATAGCTATGGAATTCAAAACTAGTGGTCCGTATATGGTAAATAGACCATTAAGAGGAGTTAGTAGATAAGTATGATGATTCATCCATGGAAAATTAAGAAAAGAAAAGGATAAAATTGGAAAGATGATAAATAAAGATAATAAATGAAAAAATAAAACAAAATACCATCATTTATCATCTTTCCTAAAATCAAAATACATGGAAGCCCTAGCTAAGAGAAGACAACTCAAGCAAGCTTACTTGGCATAATTGGGTAAGTAATCTTGTCTCGTTTTTAGTAATTTTTATGTTTTCGAGATCGTAATAGCTTAATTTAGTTATCTTGGGGATTAATTTGCAAAGTTATCAAAGTATTAAAGTTTTTCCATTGATGAATATGTATGAATTATGAAATTTATTGTAGAAAATGAAAGGTTGTTGATAGATAAACAATTTTTGTAAAGTGAATTTTGATGAAATTATGATTTAGAGACTAAATTGAAAAGTTGTAAAATTCTTGGAAAAAATTTGAATTTTATGAAATACATGGGCTGCTATTGTGACATGTAAAAATCGACAAGGCTTGGAACAAGGATTAAATTGCATGAATTTCATTTTTCGAGCCTAAAGACGAAATCGTAATTAAATGAAAGTATAGGGGTAAAATGGTAATTTTGCATAAGATGTGAATTGGATTGAATTGAATTGAATTGTATTAAATTGAGTTAAATTTACTCGTATAGATCCGAATAAAACAAATATGAAATTGGATCAAAGAAAGGAAAAAATATCGAATTAGTAGATTACAATTCACGAACACTTGCCAAGGTAAGTTCGTGTAGCTAAATTGAAAATTCATATGTGTTAATTGAATTATATGTATGTGAATGTAATGTTGCTATGTATATGAAATTAATCTTATAGCCAACAATGCCTAACAAACATTAAGTCCCGATTGAATAAATGAAATTCGATGGATACAGGGTTCCCATATTGGTTGTGGTACTGCATACGTTGCGGACACATCATAGCTTGATAGAGCGTCCTGTTATGAGCCCTCTCTAGCTTCCTGTTATGTGGTTCATACGAGCTTCCCGTTAATAGCTCTTCGGAGCATCCCGATTGGTTGTGATTCTATATGTGTTGTAGACACACCACAACTCTTATGAGGTCCCAATATATGGCTCTTCGTGAGCTTCCCGATTAAAGGATCTTTGTGAGCTTCCTAATTAATGGCTCTCTGAAGCTTCCCAATATGGGTCACTTGAACTTCCTAATATATGGCTATCTAGAGCTTCCCGATTAATGGCTCTTCGGAGCTATCCGTTATTGGTTCGCATGAGCTTCTTGATTAATGGCTCTCCAGAGTTGCCCTATATGGCTCGCTTGAACTTCCTAATATATGGCTATCCGGAGCTTCTCAATTAATGGCTCTTTGGAGCTACCAGTTAATGGATCGCATGAGCTTCTTAAATATGGCTCTTATGAGCTTCCCGATATACAGCCCGGATAAGTTTCCTATTACATGGCTCATATGAGCTTCCTGTTATAAGGCTTTAATGAGCTTTCAGATTATGTGCTTTAATGAGCACTCTCGAATATGAATTGATGGATTACTAATTCATACACTTCATGTGTATTGCCGTGTATCCATCTATTTTTCAAATGGTTCAACGAACAAAGTTTTGATATAAGTTAAGGTGAATTTTGAATGAGATATTATCTGTATACATCTGAAAACACTTGGAAATATGATTTTTGATGAGCTCATCCCTAATTCTTGATATTTACATGAAATACAAGACTAACATGTTGATGAAGTTGTGTGTTTAGGCTATTAGCCGAATCGCATAGATGCATTTTGTATGCTTACCTTAAATGTAAATGAATGGTAAGTTTATTTCCTGTTATACGAACTTACTAAGCATTGAATGCTTACTCTATTTTATTTCCTCTATTTTATAGTAGCTTGGAAGCTCGTTAAGGTTGGAAGCTGGTCAGAGACACATCACACTATCCATTGGCTCATTTCGGTATAAATAGTAAATTAACTTTGGTTATAATGGCATGTATAGGTTTAAATAGCCAATATTGGCATATAACTGTTTTGGCTGTAATTAGCCATTGGAATGACTTCTGATAAATGTGTTTTGATGTAAATATTATAACACTCCAAACCCAGCCCAAACATTATGGCCGAGTCTGGCGTGTTACATTGAAATGTTTTAGCGAAAACCTTATTTCATTGAAAACCTTTCCTTAAAAAGTTACATCTCAATTACTTAGTAAAATCTCTTTTCTATTGCGAAGCTTTGTTTAAAATATTTGATTTACGAAAACTTATCCTTTAAAAATTTAGTTGTGGAAACGTAGTATTAAAAGAAAACTATGGTTGAAAAATCCATGTTCCACTTCTTATAATTACAACACACGAAATTAATAATCCAAACAAAAACAAAATGGGAGGCCTTATTACAATCTCGACAAAATAAAAGATTACTTAATAAACCAATAACCTATATGCTTTTAAAACAAGTCCAAGTCGTCTTGCTAGGTGGCCATCCAGAGTCCCTCCAGCCACCAAACCTCCTACTGAGCATCACCTGAGAAAAATAAAAGAAGGGGTAAGTTTTCAAAAACTTAGTGTGTATAACCGTCGAAGAGTAATAAGCATTCATTATTCACCATAAAACCACACATGTAATGCAGTGCAACCCACCCCAATAATCCATCCGCTACACACCAACTCCGTCTCCCAGTACACACCATGTGGGGATATAAATATTGACCCACCCATCCGATACACTCCAATGGTAGCCCGGTTGATGAACTTTCTTTATTGCAGCAAGCTGCCAATCACAGATTGGGCTTAAAAGCCGTCGGTGGATCCACGTTTGTTAAACAACCATGCGACCCTCATATACTTCCTCCGTTCCATAATTCCCAACCCTTATGCAACCTAAGCAGAATATCATATGTATGCAGCAATTATACATGTAACATCCATAAATCTTACATTCAACACTTAGAGGTATTTTGGTCATTTTCGCCCTTAGGGTCATTTTGGTAATTTTCTTTTATTATGGGTCTTTACTTACCTTGGCCCGTTAACAAATCTCATGAGCTAAGATGAACGAATACTATGCACTAGGTAGGATTCCAGAGAAGAGGAGGTGAGTCATTAAGACCGCTTAAATACCAAGCTTTCCCTAGATCCAATCTTAGACATGCATATGCCTGTTGCCATACCTTAACCCTACGACTTGTCCACGGTCTTTAATTACTTAACTAAGTTTTATGTCTGTTTAAGCAGTTGTCATATACTAGTCCCAAAAAAACCCCTTACAAACCCAAACAAGTCCACATACCTGTATATGGCCCACTTGGCCCAATTTCTTTCATATTGCCCATTAGGACCAATGTAACACCCCGTACCCGAGACCGTTGCCGGAGTCGGACACGAGGGGTTCACAGACTAAATTCGCTTACTATCGCAGTCCATTTTAAAATTTTCCAGGCAGTTGGCTAACTGCGACACTGTCACCTTAAAAATCATATCTTGAGTTTCACAACTTGAAAATCAGTTTCGTAATTTTTCCCTGAAACTAGACTCATATGCCCATCTACATATTTTTTTCTAGAATTTTTGGTCGGGCCAATTAGTGCAGTTTATTAGTCAAAGTCTCCCATGTTACAGGGATCGACTACATTGAACTTTGCGCATTACGACTTGGATATCTCCCTGCACAGAGCTTCAATAATGATGCCGTTTGTTTATATAGAAACTAGACTCAGAGAGGAATCTATACATGTATGGCACGACTCCTAATTATCTCTGGTTAATTTATAATGAATTTCCAAAGTCGGAACAGGGAATCCAGAAACCGTTCTGGCCCTGTCTCACGAGAACCTGAATATCTCTTAACATACTGTCCATATGATCATTTCGTTACTTTCCTATGAAAATAGATTCATCAAGGTTCGTTTATATAATTTATTCATTATTTAATTACAATTCTACTATTTTTAGTGATTTTCCAAATCTACATCACTGCTGCTGCTAGCATCTGCCTTTAAGGTAGACTTTACCTATTTCATAGTTTCCATGATTCAACTAGCCCTTTTAGCATAAATAGCACAAATTATGATAGTGATTAACCATTCCATACCAAATGATTATAACATTATGCTCAAATATATATAAGCCATTTTCGCATGGCTATATACATTAACCAAAATATTCTTCCGCCACTAGTCTATTTTATACATGCCATAAGATAATCCAAAACATAGCAGTACCAAACAGTGGATAGTGATAGTGTGACTAGTTGCTGACGATCCCCGAGCCTGTAGCTTCGCAATGAGATCTATAAAACAGAGGAAACAGAGTAAACGGAGTAAGCATTACAATGCTTAGTAAGTTTTAAGCAGTGTCAACAGATAACAATCAAATTATAACATAGTTGTTCGTATTTTTATTTCACTCTTCCTTCGGGCATACCATCCCTTTACTAAATATGCACATCTCATCATATACAATAGGCAGATAAACTTTCACATAAAAGTGAGCTCATGTGACATAGATATATCGTATGATTTCACATCACCTCTCACACTGATCCGATGTCACATAATCATAGGAATAGTCTCATAGATTGCTCTCGTATGCATCACATAACTACCTTATGATTTAGTGCAAATCAAGCTCACATATAAACTTGGAGTACATACCTGTTTAACCTTTCGCATTGAATATATTTATAAGCAATTCTTATTACGAAGTCTTACCCGGACATAATCTCCACACGAAGTTATCGGGTCTTACCCGGGCAAAATTCCCACACGTAGTCATCGGGTCTTTAGAGCTCGGATATAGTACGAGCACGAAGCTTACGGACAATAATCAGTGATAATATTCTCGCATAAAGCCTGCGGGGTTTTAACCCGGATATAGTACTGACACAAATGCCCTTCGGGACTTATCACATTTATGCACTTTCACATCCATCACGTTGGCCACTCGGCCCTGTCAAATATATACACTTTCACATTCATCACATCGGCCATTTGGCCTTATCACATATATACACTTTCACATTCATCACATCGGCTATTAGGCCTTATCACATATATACACTTTCACATTCATCACATCGGCATCACATCGGCTATTAGGCCTTATCACATATATACACTTTCACATTCATCACATCGGCTATTAGGCCTTATCACACATATACACTTTCACATTCATCACATCGGCTATTAGGCCTTATCACACATATACACTTTCACATTCATCACATCGGCCATTAGGCCTTATCACATATATATACACTTTCACATTCATCACATCGGCCATTAGGCCTTATCACATATATACACTTTCACATTCATCACATCGGCTATTAGGCCTTATCACACATATACACTTTCTTGGCTGAATCTACATCTATCATTTTCCAATATCACAATTTAGAATTCACGTATGGGTTTAATCGATAGCTTATGAGCAACTAGAACAAGTTTATCAAGGTTTACAACACAATCTCAAATTCAGCACAAGCTGTTTTTCCTGAGCAATAGTCACTAAATCATTTATAACTGGAGCTACAAAACTCCAAATCACTTTCCGTTAATGTTTCCTGAATATAGACTCGTATATCTTCACTCCATAAAATTTCCAGAATTTTAGGTTTGGCCAATCAATACCAGATTTTTCTTAAAGTTTCCCCTGTTTCACTGTTTGACTAATCTGACCACTCTTCACTACGAATCAGATTTCTCATTTTACAGAATTCAAAGTGTGTTGTATTTGATTTAATTTGAAACTAGACTCATTAAGGAGTCTAAGAATATAAATTTTATCTTATAACCATTTTTGTACAATTTATAATGATTTCTAAAAACAGAATAGAGGATTACAGTGTCATTCTGCACTGTCTCACACAACTTTAAGTATCTCATTATCGGAAATCCCTTTGCTTACACGGTTTCTTTTATAAGAAACTAGACTCATTAAGCTTTAATTTCATGTCTCATTCAGCCTCTAATTCAAATCCATAAATTTATGGTGATTTTCTAAATTCATGTTACTGCTGCTGTCCTGAGCAGGTTTATCACAATTTTATTCTTCTGACATATCCTTTTAGCACTTCATAATATCATATCCATTTGGCAACATATCATATCAATAACTTACCTATACTTCATAATAGCCATTAGGCTATATGCATAAAAATTTACAATAGAGTTATGATTCTTTTAATATGTGCTTAACATATCATACTCAATCACATTATAGGCTTTAATACTTAAAACTTACCTCGATCGCTAATGTACGTCAATTCCGACTATTCGACCAATTTCCCTTTTTCCACGATCCGACTTTGTTTCCATAAGCTCTTGATGCTCAATCAACAATTTTTAACTTCAAATTTGCAAACAGCAATGTCGTCACTTTACATAACAGAAATTAAATTTCATTACTTAAACTATCCACGACAATCACCTTCCGAGCACCTTAATTTCTTTAAGCTAAACTACCTCATAGTATACATATACACATTCGGCTAATTATAAAACAAATCAGCACTCATAACCGAATCATTGACTAAAATCACATTCGGTAATATGCTTTTAAATAATTTCAATATTTATTAACATCTAAAACTAATTTGCTTGGGTGCCATGAATTATTCAAATCGGCCGAATATCATTGAATCTCTAAAATCATGCTTATAACCACTTGGCCGAGTTTCACATTTCAAAGCCACATATATATATTATTCAAAGTATTTATCAACATTTAAAAATCCAAAACCATAAAACTCAATTCATATAACACCAAACTCAATGCTAAATCACCCTAGGCACATTCGGCACTAGCACAAGCACACACACATTTAACTTTTCTAAAATTCAACTTTAACATGCTTCCTATGCTTCCATGATAAAAACCGAATGCTCATCTTACCACCAACATGCATATTTAATTATCTCAAGCCTCTCTTAATCAATTTTATTCATAATAGCATGAACTCAACAATCCATTACTCATACAAAACAACATAACCGAAAACCTTACTCATTCCAAAAATTCAAATCTCAACTTGGTCACAAAAATAACTTGATATCTCACCAACACAACATCAACACCAAGCAAGAATGATGCATCCATGGCCGAGTGTCATTTCCATCACATAGCAAGATTTAGACCATGGGCTAGGTAGAACTCAAGCTAACAACTAAAACATGCATGCAGCTCATGGAACATCATCAAACATACCTTAGCCTAGTTACTTGCATGGCCGAACCTCTTCAATCTTTCTTCTTCCTTCCTCCTTAAAATTTTTGGCCAAGGATGAACCAAAGGATGAACACTTTTTTTTTTGTTTTTCTTTCCTTCAACTCACGGCAAGGGGGGGGGACAATCACACATATCCTTTCTTTTTTTTTTTGTTTCTCATCCTACTAACACTAATATTTTATTGCCCATGCTCTTTATTTTATTGTTTCCTCCCATGATGCACCAACACAACATGTCTATGACATGTTTTTCCCATCACCCTTTGTCCATCCTAATGTCATGGCCGGCCACTACTAGATGGGGGGGGAAATTGACATGCAAGTCCCCCCTTTTTCAACATGCACTAATAGGTCCTTATGTTTTGATCTATCACATTTCAAAAATGTCACACATAAGCCCTATTGACTAAATTCACATGAAATTTACTAAATCGAAGCTTAAAATTTTCACACATTTATTTTAGACAATAAATATCATGTTCAAATAATTTGGTTACTCGGTTTAGCGGTCCCGAAACCGCTTTCCGACTAGGGTCAAATTAGGGGTGTCACAACTCTCCCCCCTTTAGGGATTTTCGTCCCCGAAAATTTCCACCGATGCATAGTTTAGGATAACGTCCTCTTATTGAATTATATTCATATAAACATTAGCTCATCGATGGCAATTGTAATTCATTATTGATTTCGCATCGATCTATAAAATCATTTTCTTATCTTAAAACAAATACATAAACATTTCTACAGGTATGCACAAATATCTCATTTTCTTGATTTCATAAGCAATAATCACTTAACTTAATTCACAAATGCATTTCAAACACATATTAAGCACATATTAACATGTATAATTCACATCATCAACCCACATTTTCATTCATGAATAAGCTGTAACCTAACCGAAAGTACACATATACTCAAACATCCCAATAAATATCCTTTATAACTTTATCACATCTCAATATTCAACTTAACTCATTTCCAAAAGAAAAGTCAACTTCCACGTACCTGAACATTTAGTTCATTTAGCACATTCAATCATAGTTAACGTTACCCGTATACAGTCGAATAGGCATAAAGCCTAATATAATACACTGGCATGAGATTTATTCTAGCGCATAACTCGTATATCCAAAATTATCAACATTCCTCAAAAATTCTTTCAAACTTTCGAATGTCGAAACTTAATCAAAATAATTTCTTGAACAAGATTAACAAAATAGTGTCCATTCAGCAATAGCACATATAGCTCTTACAATGCCATATCCTAGATATGGTCTTACATATTCTCACATATCGAGCCGATGCCATGTCCCAGACATGGTCTTACACACTATCTCAAATCAATGCCTTCGTCCCAAATGAGGTCTTACATGAATTCCACTTCACACACTTAGTGCCCACTGACCGATCTCGCACTCATAGTGCTCGGTTAAAGGAATTCACACACACACAGTGCCTCTAATTATTCACATACATAGTGCTCTTATTCATTCGTTAATACACATTGATATGACTTAACCAAGTCTATAAACATCATGTATGTACACTTTTAAACATATCATCTCATTTAAATTTGAATTCGTATAGTAATGAATACTTAAACTTTGCTCAAATTACCGGCACGAAGCCTACTAGGCACGAAGGCCCGAATACACGTCACCAGCATGATTGCTCTTCGGGACTTAGCCTGGATTTAGTAATTCGCACGAATGCCTTCGGATCTTAGTCCGAATATGGTCACTTAGCACAAAGCCTTCGGGACTTAGCCCGGACATCATTCGAATAACCATGCACATTTAACAATAAATCATGACACATTCGTATTTCATTTTCATTAGCAAAACTCAAACACAAGACACTTATCATTCTTGCAATTTCGGCTCAATAGCCACACACAAAGAGCATGATTTTGATTTGCTTAAAACATGATCTAATCAAATCATAATTTAAGCTCTATTACTCAAGAACTTACCCCTTTCCGCTGTCCGAAATCGACTTGGTAAGGTCGCACCCTTAATATAAATAATTGATAGAAAATATATATATAGTGGGTTCGCACACATAGTGCTTAATAATCAACCACGCACACTTAGTGCCATGTACTTTAAACTCGCACACTTAGTGCCATGCATTTCAAGCCCGCACACTTAGTGCCAATCTCACAACCGTGAACACTTATTGCCCGCACACTTAGTGCCAATCTCACAACCGTGAACACTTATTGCCCGCACACTTAGTGCTGAAAACCAACCACTCT
Source organism: Gossypium hirsutum (assembly GCF_007990345.1). Taxonomy (NCBI): domain Eukaryota; kingdom Viridiplantae; phylum Streptophyta; class Magnoliopsida; order Malvales; family Malvaceae; genus Gossypium; species Gossypium hirsutum. Next base: position 69,620,340 of record NC_053434.1, on the reverse strand, counting down.
ATACGCTTCACTGCCTTTTAACATTCGACAATTTCGTCTCTACATACATATACACATATAGCAATACACATTAGTATATCATTTACATTACTTGAAAACAAACACAACATGCTTATCGACCATTCAACTTCCAGTTCCATAGCCACATACAAAAATCACATTTATAGTCATAACACTCCTTCAAAATTGCATCACTTATACCCTTATAATTCAATCCAAATCGAAATTCAAATACGAGTACATGATACGTACCTGATCAACTTAATAATTTAGGCATATCTAAATGAAGTTATATCGCAAATTCTCATAGTCAGAAGCTTGCTACAGCTCGATCGGGATCAAGATTCATTACAATACAGCAAACACATTTTAATAGCCAAAAATCATCACACTATCATTTTATCACTTTATGGCATGTATAAATAGACTCACGCGTGCTACGTTAGTCCTAGAATCGACTAAACCGTAGCTCTGATACCAATAAAATTGTAACACCCCGTACCCGAGACCGTTGCCGGAGTCGGACACGAGCGGTTCACAGACTAAATTCGCTTACTATCGCAGTCCATTTTAAAATTTTCCAGGCAGTTGGCTAACTGCGACACTGTCACCTTAAAAATCATATCTTGAGTTTCACAACTCGAAAATCAGTTTCGTAATTTTTCCCTGAAACTAGACTCATATGCCCATCTACAAATTTTTTTCTAGAATTTTTGGTCTGGCCAATTAGTACAGTTTATTAGTCAAAGTCTCCCATGTTACAGGGATCAACTACACTGACCTTTGCGCATTACGACTTGGATATCTCCCTGCACAGAGCTTCAATAATGATGCCGTTTGTTTCTATAGAAACTAGACTCAGAGAGGAATCTATACATGTATGGCATGACTCCTAATTATCTCTGGTGAATTTATAATGAATTTCCAAAATCGGAACAGGGAATACAGAAACCGTTCTGGCCCTGTCTCACGAGAACCTGAATATCTCTTAACATACTGTCCATATGATCATTTCGTTACTTTCCTATGAAAATAGATTCATCAAGGTTCGTTTACATAATTTATTCATTATTTAATTTCAATCCTACTATTTTTAGTGATTTTCCAAATCTACATCACTACTGCTGCCAGCATCTGCCTTTAAGGTAGACTTTACCTATTTCATAGTTTCCATGATTCAACTAGCCCTTTTAGCATAAATAGCACAAATTATGATAGTGATTAACCATTCCATACCAAATGATTATAACATTATGCTCAAACATATATAAGCCATTTTCGCATGGCTATATACATTAACCAAAATATTCTTCCGCCACTAGTCTATTTTATACATGCCATAAGATAATCCAAAACATAGCAGTACCAAACAGTGGATAGTGATAGTGTGACTAGTTGCTGACGATCCCCGAGCCTGTAGCTTCGCAATGAGATCTATAAAACAGAGGAAACAGAGTAAACGGAGTAAGCATTACAATGCTTAGTAAGTTTTAAGCAGTGTCAACAGATAACAATCAAATTATAACATAGTTGTTCGTATTTTTATTTCCCTCTTCCTTCGGGCATCCATTCCTTTACCGAATATGCACATCTCATCATATACAATAGGCAGATAAACTTTCACATAAAAGTAAGCTCATGTGACATAGATATATCGTATGTTTCACATCACCTCTCACACTGATCCGATGTCACATAATCATAGGAATAGTCTCATAGATTGCTCTCGTATGCATCACATAACTACCTTATGATTTAGTGCAAATCAAGCTCACATATAAACTTGGAGTACATACTTGTTTAACCTTTCGCATTGAATATATTTATAAGCAATTCTTATTACGAAGTCTTACCCGGACATAATCTCCACACGAAGTTATCGGGTCTTACCCGGACAAAATTCCCACACGTAGTCATCGGGTCTTTAGAGCTCGGATATAGTACGAGCACGAAGCTTACGGACATTAATCGGTGATAATATTCTCGCATAAAGCCTGCGGGGTTTTAACCCGGATATAGTACTGACACAAATGCCCTTCGGGACTTATCACATTTATGCACTTTCACATCCATCACGTTGGCCACTCGGCCCTGTCACATATATACACTTTCACATTCATCACATTGGCCATTAGGCCTTGTCACATATATACACTTTCACATTCATCACATCGGCCATTAGGCCTTATCACATATATACACTTTCACATTCATCACATCGGCTATTAGGCCTTATCACATATATACACTTTCACATTCATCACATCGGCTATTAGGCCTTATCACACATATACACTTTCACATTCATCACATCGGCTATTAGGCCTTATCACACATATACACTTTCACATTCATCACATCGGCCATTAGGCCTTATCACATATATACACTTTCACATTCATCACATCGGCTCTTAGGCCTTATCACACATATACACTTTCTTGGCTGAATCTACATCTATCATTTTCCAATATCACAATTTAGAATTCATGTATGGGTTTAATCGATAGCTTATGAGCAACTAGAACAAGTTTATCAAGGTTTACAACACAATCTCAAATTCAGCACAAGCTGTTTTTCCTGAGCAATAGTCACTAAATCATTTATAACTGGAGCTACAAAACTCCAAATCACTTTCCGTTAATTTTTCCTGAATATAGACTCGTATATCTTCTATCCATAAAATTTCCAGAATTTTAGGTTTGGCCAATCAATACCAGATTTTTCTTAAAATTTCCCCTGTTTCACTGTTTGACTAATCTGACCACTCTTCACTACGAATCAGATTTCTCATTTTACAGAATTCAAAGTGTGTTGTATTTGATTTCATTTGAAACTAGACTCATTAAGGAGTCTAAGAATATAAATTTTATCTTATAACCATTTTTGTACAATATATAATGATTTTCTAAAAACAGAACAGAGGATTACAGTGTCATTCTGCGCTGTCTCACACAACTTTAAGTATCTCATTATCGGAAATCCCGTTGCTTACACGGTTTCTTTTATAAGAAACTAGACTCATTAAGCTTTAATTTCATGTCTCATTCAGCCTCTAATTCAAATCCATAAATTTATGGTGATTTTCTAAATTCATGTTACTGCTGCTGTCCTGAGCAGGTTTATCACAATTTTATTCTTCTGACATATCCTTTTAGCACTTCATAATATCATATCCATTTGGCAACATATCATATCAATAACTTACCTATACTTCATAATAGCCATTAGGCTATATGCATAAAAATTTACAATAGAGTTATGATTCTTTTAATATGTGCTTAACATATCATACTCAATCACATTATAGGCTTTAATACTTAAAACTTACCTCGATCGCTAATGTACGTCAATTCCGACTATTCGACCAATTTCCCTTTTTCCACGATCCGACTTTGTTTCCATAAGCTCTTGATGCTCAATCAACAATTTTTAACTTCAAATTTGCAAACAGCAATGTCGTCACTTTACATAACAGAAATTAAATTTCATTACTTAAACTATCCACGACAATCACCTTCCGAGCACCTTAATTTCTTTAAGCTAAACTACCTCATAGTATACATATACACATTCGGCTAATTATAAAACAAATCAGCACTCATAACCGAATCATTGACTAAAATCACATTCGGTAATATGCTTTTAAATAATTTCAATATTTATTAACATCTAAAACTAATTTGCTTGGGGTGCCATGAATTATTCAAATCGGCCGAATATCATTGAATCTCTAAAATCATGCTTATAACCACTTGGCCGAGTTTCACATTTCAAAGCCACATATATATATTATTCAAAGTATTTATCAACATTTAAAAATCCAAAACCATAAAACTCAATTCATATAACACCAAACTCAATGCTAAATCACCCTAGGCACATTCGGCACTAGCACAAGCACACACACATTTAACTTTTCTAAAATTCAACTTTAACATGCTTCCTATGCTTCCATGATAAAACCGAATGCTCATCTTACCACCAACATGCATATTTAATTATCTCAAGCCTCTCTTAATCAATTTTATTCATAATAGCATGAACTCAACAATCCATTACTCATACAAACAACATAACCGAAAACCTTACTCATTCCAAAAATTCAAATCTCAACTTGGTCACAAAAATAACTTGATATCTCACCAACACAACATCAACACCAAGCAAGAATGATGCATCCATGGCCGAGTGTCATTTCCATCACATAGCAAGATTTAGACCATGGGCTAGGTAGAACTCAAGCTAACAACTAAAACATGCATGCATCTCATGGAACATCATCATACATACCTTAGCCTAGTTACATGCATGGTCGAACCTCTTCAATCTTTCTTCTTCCTTCCTCCTTAAAATTTTTGGCCAAGGATGAACCAAAGGATGAACACTTTTTTTTTGTTTTTCTTTCCTTCAACTCACGGCAAGGGGGGGGACAATCACACATATCCTTTCTTTTTTTTGTTTCTCATCCTACTAACACTAATATTTTATTGCCCATGCTCTTTATTTTATTGTTTCCTCCCATGATGCACCAACACAACATGTCTATGACATGTTTTTCCCATCACCCTTTGTCCATCCTAATGTCATGGCCGGCCACTACTAGATGGGGGGAAAATTGACATGCAAGTCCCCCCTTTTTCAACATGCACTAATAGGTCCTTATGTTTTGATCTATCACATTTCAAAAATGTCACACATAAGCCCTATTGACTAAATTCACATGAAATTTACTAAATCGAAGCTTAAAATTTTCACACATTTATTTTAGACAATAAATATCATGTTCAAATAATTTGGTTACTCGGTTTAGCGGTCCCGGAACCGCTTTCCGACTAGGGTCAAATTAGGGGTGTCACAACCAATCACATTTATGTGGTCCATTAAGCCCAAATCACATTCATATGCCCTTTAGGCCCAAATTCATTTACAGTCATGCTCACATACAATTTTCCATCACATAGCATCAATTATCAATTTTTGCCTATTATGGGCCCAACAGCCCATCGGGCCCATTTAGCCCATTCCAGCTCGGTTGGCCAATTCACAACCCAAGTCCATGGAATCGTCCATGGGCCTCAGGAAACCTGTCGGTTTCCCCCTTACGAGTGTTCGTGCACTCGCAAGACTACCGTAGCCAAACTTTTAGCTTTTTGGCATTTTGACTTTTCAGCATTTTGGCTTTTTGGCTTTTCGGCTTTTACCGATCTACTTGTGTGTGCAGTGTATGTACACACTTGGTAATAAAGCGTGCTACGATTTCCTTAGCTCTGAACCTACGTTCGAGATCACCCTTTAATTAATCACATGCTTAATACATATTTTTACCAAAACCGAAACCTCACCCTTCACCTTACCTTGCGCGACAAGTTATAATAGTCCCTTCTTTAATCACTAACCACGATCAACCCCTAAATCTACACAATCTTAATTATGAAAACCAGAATAATAGGTGACTTGTATCCAACACAAGTCCCCCTTCCCTTAACTAAGACCATTTAGCCAACTAAGATCAAGAACACTTACCAAGGTCTCTCACCTGAGAAGCAAATCAGAAGGGATCCGAAGGACTGGAATTTGATACTAATCCTACCAAAACTGATTGGAAGAAGTGAGGAACAGAGTAATCGATACTTACCAAAAATCGATTGGGAGAGCAAACACTTACATTAGAACCGACTAAGTGGAAAGTGCAGTGGCGGCACCAAGGGTATTTGGCCAAAGAGGTGTTCGACCCTTGCGATTTGTATGGCAAACAAAAGGCTATTCGGCACCAAGGGAAAAGGGAAGAAGAAGTCGACTAAACTAAAGGTGAATCAAAGAAAATTGTGTAGGAGAAGGATAGGAAATCGGCACAAGGAAAAGAAAGAAAAACAAAGGTTTTTGGCTTTTAGGAAAAAGGATTTCTAGCAACAAAATGAAGGAGAATTCGGCATTAGCCTGGCCACCTCCCATTCGGCACCTATATATAGCCTCTATAGTCGAATTTCCTAAGCCCTGTAACACTCCAAACTCAGCCAAGAAGTTAGGCCCGAATCTGGCATGTCACATTGAAGTGTTTTTCGAAAACCATGTTCTCATTGAGAACCCTTATTACTACTCAAACATTTTAAAACTTGTGAAACGTTAATTCCCTTACAACCTTACTTGCTGCGGAAGCTTACTTTTAAACAGTTACGGAAACGTGATATTTTGAAAACTAGTTGTTGTTTTGGAGAACCGTGCCCCACTTATAACAGATATTAAGCATACTAAATAAATTTCCCAAATAAAAAGTTAAGAAAATAAAGAGGCCTTAAAACAACCCAAATCAAAAACCAAAGTGCTTAACTAAATAAACGAAATAGAAAAACATGTGCAGTTGTGTGGTCGTCTCCAAGTCCCCCTGTGACACCGATCCACTTAACGCTGGGGATTACTTGCACAGTTAATAAATAGGGTGAGTTTACGAAAAATCAGTGTGTAATCCCCTTACTAGAGGAACAGTCAGTAAATAGATAGAATTTAGAATCAGTCTGGGCCAGAGCCCATTATAGTAACAGTACAATCCAGTTCAAAGCATACGTGGGCCAAAGCCCGTTACAATATCATTTGGGTCAGAGCCCATAATAGAATCAATTGGGCCTAGCCCATCTTAGCCTCAGTTGGGCTGAAGCCCATATCGCAATAATGTCACAATAATATCATACATGCAATGCTGTGCAACCCACCCCAATAATCTAACCGCTACACACCAACTCCGTCCCCCGGTACACATCATGTGGCGATATAAATATCGACCCACCCATCCGATACACATCAATGGTAGCCCGGTTGCGGTACTACCTTCATTGCAGCAAGCTGCTAATCAAATACTGGGCTTAATAGCCATCAGCGACAATAATATAATTGACACATAGCCTTCAGAAATATGATCGGCACAGAGTCATTAATAAGTACGTTAGGCACATAGCCACAGGTAATACGTTTGGCACGCAACCATAATCAGGTTGGCACAGAGCCATATATACATTAGCGCAAAGCCATAATCAAAATAATTGGCTTTAAGCCATTGGTAACTATATGATGTTAGGCACTTAGCCATCAGTGACGGTAGTATAGTCGGCACGCAGCCTCGGGTAAATATGATCGACACAAAGTCGTCAACAATCATATATTGGGCTTAAAAGCCACCGGTGGATCCACGGTCGCCAAGTAACCATGTAATCCTTAATCGATCGATCCACGGTCGTCAAGCAACCATGCGATCCTCAATCGGTGGATCCACGGTTGTCAAGAAACCATGAGATCCTCAATTTCTTCCTCCGTTTCATAATTCCCAACCCATGCAATATGTTGTGTATGTCATGCTCAATCATCACATGTGTATGCAGAATGACAATACTCAGTAACAATCTTTTAAACATATATTAAGAGCATATTAGTCATACAACCGCAGTCAAGTCAATTAAAATGTAGTCATACATTCATAATCAAATCAGTCAAAATCAAAGTCTAAGTCGGTCATTTACCCTCAAGGGCAAAACAGTCATTTTACCCTACAGGGGTATGTCGGTCATTTTACACTACAAGGGTATTTCAGTAATTTTACAAATCGAGAGTATTTTTGTAATTTTACAAATCGAGGGTGTTTCGGTAATTTTACGAATCAAGGGTATTTCGGTAATTTTACAAATCGAGAGTATTTTTGTAATTTTACAAATCGAGGGTGTTTCGGTAATTTTACAAATCGAGGGTATTTTAGTAATTTCACAATCGAGGGTATTTCAATAATTTTACAAATCGAGGATATTTTGGTAATTTTACAAATCGAGGATATTTTAGTAATTTTACATTCGAGGGTATTTTGGTAATTTTACAAATTGAGGGTATTTCGATAATTTCACAATCGAGGGTGTTTTGGTAATTTTACAAATCGAGGGTATTTCAGTAATTTCACAATCGAGGGTATTTTAGTAATTTTACAAATCAAGAGTATTTCGGTAATTTTAAAAATCGACGGTATTTCAGTAATTTCACAATCGAGGGTATTTCGATAATTTTACAGATCGAGGGTATTTCAGTAATTTCTCAATCAAGGGTATTTCGATAATTTTACAAATCGGGGGTATTTTGGTAATTTCTCTTTATTATGGGTTTACTACTTACCTTGGCCCGTTAACAAGTCCTCATTGGCTAAAGTGAACTGATACTAGGCACCAGGTAGGATTCTAGAGAAGAGGAGGTGAGTCATTAAGACTGCTTAAGTACCAAGCTCTCCTTAGATCCAATCCTAGACATGCATATACCCATTGCCTAACCTTATGACTCGTCCACAGTTGCGATTAATTAATTATGTAAGTTCTATGTCTGCTTGTGTAGCAAAAACTAGGTCCATAACCCCTTTACTAAAACACTAATAGATCCACACTTATTCATTTGGCCGCTGTAGGCCCAATCTCGTTCACATGGCCCATCAGGCCCAATCACATTCATATGGCCCATCAGGCCCAACTACTTCCCACCTAACAGTTAGATTTACACAAGCGAGCCCACGGTCTTATCGTGGCCCAAAACAGCACCAGCACACGAGAACGCTCGTGGCAGCTTTCAGGTTTTGCCGATTTATAACAAAGAAGGGCGTGAATACACACCTGTTTATGAGAACGCGCCGAAGTCTACGATCACCAACCTTGGCACATCCTGCATTGGGTCTTAATCACCTTTTTTCTTTTTCACCAACTCATCTGGTTCGCTCTATTTAAAGTCAGCTTCTCACCAATTCCCATGTTAGCTTCCCGATGTGGGATTACTTTCAACCATTAGGTTGAAAAATTCCTTATTTTCTTATGACCACCTCAACCACAGAGTTCCAGTCCAACTCCACCTCCTACACAGCTCAAACAGAAAAATAAATACTCTATTGCGCATCCCAAGACTTGAACCTTAGACCTCACAGTTACACAACACGCCACCTTGCCACTCCACCACAGGCTCTTTCTGTGTCATATTTTATCCTCAATTAATATAAGGTCTATAGGCCAGAGTCCAGGTTCCTTTAAAGGAAAAACGAAAATAAATTACAAGAGCCAAGACTTGAACCCAGGCTCCCTTGCAACCTTAATGACGCCACAACCACTAGACCACAAGCTTCCTTGTGTCATTTATTTACCACAATAATTTAAAAGGCCTTCATCCAAGCACCCACGATTTTATTCACTTATTACCAAAATTTTTGCTAAAGCCCAGGTTTGAACCTAAGATTTCTCCAACACTTCTCAGGGCCATTAACCACTAAAGCAGACATTTAATTGTGTTATTTCCTTTGAACAATTAAATTCTTATAGACAACCTCCTTATGGGCCCCTTCTAAAGGCCCAATACTTCTAGGTCCAAATTCGAGACGTTATAATTCTACCCCCTTAAAGAAATTTCATCCTCGAAATTTCCAACTATCTGAATAAACGCTTAGCTCAATCTACACCACTATGCTCCCGCTGCGCACTCCAATTTCAAACTACATGAATACACTTTTAACTTAATCTCAAAACCTCTCACACCCAACCAAAATATCTAACCACAGAAGCAAACATATGTTTATCACACATGCCTACAATTTCTATATTCAAACATCACATCCAAACAAAACACACCTGACTTAAAAGGAACTGTGATCCCTCTTCCTGCTGCACTCCAAGTGCCTAACCTAAAGTGTTTCACCATACGCCTTAACTCTTGCCTCGAACACTTCTTCTAGCACTTCCCTTACCAACCGAATTAGTGCCTCCGTACCAAGCTCCGGGTTATTGTTACCCGAAGTTAGCGGACTTACCTTGACTACAGTTTTCTGAACCATCTCATGTTCTGGGGAGACGGGCAACTCCTCGCGATCTTGCTTGCCTTTGAAATCCATCACAGTATTGTTGTTAACTAAAAAAATCTAATTTCCAGAACATACACTGAATAAATACAAAATCTAACTTTAAGTACAGTCTAACAGAAAACTTACGGATTCGGCGCCGGAGACTCGGTTACCACACTTTCAGGAAAATATTCAGAAAAACATTTCAAATACTTCAAATCTTTTTAAACCTTTTTGAAACAATTCTTTCAAAAATCCAATTTTAAAACCCATTCCACAGCTGAGTTTTGCAACTAGGCTCTGATACCACTAAATGTAACACCCCAAACTCAGCCTAGAAGTTGGGCCCGAATCTGGCGTGTCACATTGAAGTGTTTTTCGAAAACCATGTTCTCATTGAAAACCCTTCTTACTACACAAAACCTCTGGCAATTTTAAAACTTGTGAAACTGATAAACCAGAATTTATACATATTTTTATCTCATGCTTAACACATTTTATGGATGGTTTCTCTTTAGAATTGGTGAATTTGATGCTCCTAATCCTTTAATTTCATGTTTTATACTTAGGTGAGCATAGGAGAGTAAAAACGGCGAGAAATGGACCAAAAACGGTGAAAATAGACCCATGCGGGAAATCAACACGGCCTACACTTCGTCACACGAGCGTGTCACACGGTCGTGACCCTTTGGTAAGATCGAAGCACGATTTACATGGGTAGATCATACGCCCGTGCCCATTTAACAGCCTTGACCACGGCCTTAAGTAATCGCACAGGGGCGTGTCATATGGGCGTGTCCTTGCCGAGTCCAAGTTTAGTCCAATTTAGAAAAGGCCAATTTTAAGGGCTCTTAGGCATTCTAAAGCCTATTTAAACACCTAAGGAGGCACTTAGAAGGGGACGCAAAGTAGGAAGCAAGGAATTACTAAAGGAAAGTCGATTGATCCATCTCAAGAGCCGAATTCATCATTAAGACTAAAGATCTCCCTTCAAGTTCCTTCAGGAGTTTTGGGTTTTCTTATGTTTTGTTATCTTTATGCTTTTGAGATGTTTTCTTTCATAAATAAAAACTAAACCCCCTAATACCTAAGGAGAATGAAACCTAAGGCAGATCTCGTTATTATTATTTGAATTGTATGATAAATATTTGACTCGTTCTTAATTATGTGTTCCTAATTCTTGTTTTAATATCCAGGATATTGGTTCAAGTTAACGCTCTTATTCAGAGGAGGAATAGACCCTGTCTAAGAGTAAAATTGTCATAATTAAGTGGAGTTGATTGCGAGCCTAGAGAATAGGGTGACAAGCTTTTTCTAGATTAGGGTGAAACCTAATAAGGGAATCCATAGATCGAGTTAATGCAATTCTAGGGTGTTAATTAGAAATAGATTTCAATTATTGAACTAGGGTTAGACGTTATTAGTCTCGAGAGGGATAATAATATAACTTAGGATTTCTAATGATCAAGTCAAATGAATAAATCGTCTGATTCAGAGTCAAATAACAAGTGAAGTCTAGGTGGATTTTTCCTTAGGTATTGTCTTAA